>NW_024350325.1:10954822-10992547 GCF_902729225.1 Pteropus medius | reverse complement strand
AAAAAAAAAAAACCTGAAAGCTGGACTGACCTAAACAGATAAACATCAGAATAACCTATTTCCTTGTTGTTACTCTGACTCATTTGGACATTCACCTGTCTGGTAAAAGAATCAGAAGCAAAGAGACTGGCCTTCGTTCTGGTTTAAAAATGCATTTTAATCATCATGAACTTAATCCTAGCTCATTCCTCAGGGCGTTTTGTGAATAACACAAACATATAAACCTCCGATCTGCAGCCACTTAGAGGAGGATGCAATGCTCCTCTTTCAGCAAAGTGTAGGCAGTGGTGACAGCAGCACACACAGCCTTGGAAAGCCACTGCTCCTCCCCACTACCCAGAGCCTCTGTCAGTGACCTCCTAGCTGGGACCATCCTAACCAGCCCCTCAGGTGCTTTTACCTTCCGCTTGGTCTGCTCTGACCTGAAACTGAATTGCCAAGGAATTACTGTACAGGGCTGTGGTTTCAGACATTCTGAAGATGAAGCAGCTACACTCCAGGGTTGTTTGTTATCAGGGGTTTTTACTTGTTCTTAACTCTAGGAAGCTACAGCTGGTCAGAGAGACTGCTCACCCCACCACCCCCCAAAGGAAATACCAGATTTGAATAAAGGATGGCACTATGACCAACGCCGTCTAACTAAAGTGATAGCTAAACAAACAAACGAATAACCTAATGAAAACCTTATTCTGCACAATGAGAAAAGAAAGACACCAAACCATTTAAACATAATTTATGTACATTTATGGCTTTATACAATAATAGCAAAGATTGTTCATGTGTCTGTAAGTACATCGGCATCATCAGGCACTTCTCAGAGTATTGGAACACGAACATGGAACCTGCACTGTTACTAAACTCGAGTAATGAAATGTGGGAGGGTGTGTGACTATGTCCTCACAAGACTCAGGTGGCCACAGCTAGCCACACTGCCAGGCTGCACACTGCATCAAGGAGGGGGCCAAAAGTCATGCCGTAGTTTTGTTTGCATAAACCACAATGCATTTTTTACTGAATGATCACTACCAAACTAAAATCGCAAGAGAAACTTCTTACTTAAAAGTCAATTATAAATTAAGAACTCTTAAAGGCTGAATATAAGAATTTCAGAGGGGCGGGGTGCGGGACCAGGGAGAAACGGACACATATGTCCAGCAGTTGAACACATCCAAACTGTATACCTTCAGAGAACTATTTCTATTTCAAGTGTCCTTCTCTTCTTGGGCTGTTCCATTGATTTACTGCTCGCTGCGTTATAACATTTGCTAATTATTTTAGACTTCTGTCAGTCTGTGAAAGCAGAACTTTCCAAGTAATGCGTCTATTACCTAAATATATTCCATACGTCTATATTACAGAAACAATACTTTATACTTAGAATATCTGAATAGCTCTATAATACAATATGCTTTTAATAAAAGTACAAACCAGAGGAAACAAATCAAACAAGGCTGCATAGGTGATATCATTTGCACATTTCACAAAGCAATCATGTACAATAACTGATATACTAATTACTTCAGAAAGTCAGTATTCGTACAGAGAAAGAATTACCAGAGGTCACATAATGTTTTCAAAATAGACAAGGTGCCTTTCAATGGAGTTCACTGTACCCCAGAGAGCTAGCTACCCAGGGATCCATGTTAGAATTTCAACACAGAAAAATTTGAAAGGAAAAAAAAAAGATATTTACATAGACTCAAGGAAGAAACATTTTTTTAAAGTCACTCTATGAAGTAGTATTTTAACAGTGATGTCAGCTAAGCTGTCTCTTTGACGAACAAATGGGGGCTCTGAGGCTCGCGTGCACTGGCACGTGGCGGTCCGTGGCAATGGGGGACGAGTACTCTGCGCCAGCAAGCTCCAGTCCACACGCAGGAGGCGCTGCTTACAGGGACTGGGATTTCTAAAACCAGACAGATTCTGGAGTGGCCAACAATGAAGATGGTTAGAGAAGTGGTTGTTTAAGGAATTTTTAAAACAGTGGAAGTTACAGTGGGAAACTTACCATAGAGCTGGCCTCCTGTAGGACATCTATCAGGAACACTTGGGTTCTTATAAAACATGTAGGAAAAACCAAGCCAACAGGGCTGCGATTCATAGGCAAGACGAAGCAAACATGATATAAGCTACATACATAGAAATCAGAGCCTTCTCAAGAAGGCACGAGGAACATTTTTGTGCACCTGTTCCTTTTATTGTGCTGACTTCCGGCATTCCACTACTTGAAAATACCAATGCATTAAGTGGGACACAAAGCCAATTAACGTGGTCTGTCAGTTATAGGTAATTGGAAAATATTAAAACACAATGATCTGAATTACAGTTTAGGTTGCTAAAGGCTAAAGAAATCCTTAACTTATGCAAAGGCGTTCAAAACAAATTCAAATACACAACTTAGAGCTGGTTTGTTGATTTTCAAATTAATTGCCCCAATTTTTAAACAAGTTCTGCTCCATTTGGTCGCCATCTGTACTAGTGAACACAAAGCATTCTACAAATCACTAAGTCCCATTTTAAAATTCCCCCCACTTTGACTTACTTTCCATAATGTGCTAAGTAATCTGCAGAACAAAAAGGAAAGAGGGACGAAGTGTGAGTGCTGACATAATCCTTCAAGGCAGAACTACAAAACCAACCTCCACCTAGACCAAAATAAGAGCACAGAATTATGAAGGAAAACTTTTGCTGAAGCTCAACTCAAAATGGTTGCTGATCAAAACCCCCAGTTTGAAAAGGAACACTGTTGTAGACACAGACCTCCCTTCCTGATCTACGAACACTGCAAGGCCAACCAGGAGCAAATGCCATGATGAGTGGACAGGTATCTATCAGAAGACTCAACGCTGTGCATTATGCTTAGCTCACAGGGTAACAGAAGCAGATAAAATTTCTTTAAAACACATGAAAACATATCAAGTTCTCTTAAACATGAAACGCAAAATGTCTATAACTATACATCACTCTCCTGCCAAAGTAGGGCCAGAAATGTTGAATATGTAAGTACTAATTACAATGATTTTAAGATTAGTCAGAAACATTACCAAGTAGCATCCCAAAGTGTACAAACCAGTTAAGCACGTACAAAATTAGTACTAATCCAGTTAGAATACAAAATGATAATTATGGATGCTGTCTCAAATATCTGAGATTCCACAAATTTACAAGCATACTGTAACAAAGTAGACTCTAGTTTTAAGAAAACATTACAGTTCAGTATCTATTCCAAAAAGATCAAGTCCCATCAATAACATCAAAAATCAGTTATCTGGAAATCAGAACCATTTATATGTTTGTACAAATTTGCAAATAATAAAATAAACGAAAAAAATAGAAAAGACCTGTACAAGGCTGGCGTTTAATCTTTTTTTTTTTCCCCAAGAGTTTGACAAGTCCATTAATTCAGCAGATTGATAACAGGCTATTGGTTCTCATGTGAATTATGTGGCAACATGAACAGGTCCAAAGCTGTTCAATGGAGGTTCAGAATGGAGAGCTTGGTTCTTGGTGATTCGTCAGTTCAGCAGAACACAGGTAGTACAAACGAAAGTTTAACTTATTAAGGACATGAGACCATCACAGTATTACAAAAAGAGTATAAACTTTCCTTGGACCAAATGGATATTTAAAAAACAAAACATACACAAATACAATTCTGTAGCTACTGCTTATATACAAAACTTGAAAGCACACCAGGATCCGAAAGTCTTTTCTGCAGTTATATGGTGTAGTGAGTTTGGCACTTGATTGTAATGAAATTTCCAATGGCACAGTCCTTATCTACAGCAGCACATAACCTGCAAACACAGAGCAAACATCCTGTACAGGAAAAGTGTCTTCGCTGCCAAGTCTGACGAAAGGAAAAAAGAAACGTTTTTTCATTATGTTTTTTTTTTTTTTTAATCAAGAAAATGAAAAGGTGGAGTGAAGGACATCTTTGGACTTCTCTCAGTTCCTGCTGTCAGACAATCTGAAGTACTCTTAAGGATAGCCTAGAAAAAAAATACGCACAATAAAAATATAGCCAAATTAAAATCAATTCAACTTAACATATTAGAGTGACAGACATAGTTGGGGGGAGAGGGGAACGAGAGCTTTCTCCAACAGTTCTGAAATCACTGAATGTGGGGAAATTCCACTTTGAAAAGCCCTTCAGCATTTGATTTGTATCAAATGTATTCATTTATTGAAGAGCTACTAAAAAGATGCAACCATATAATAGTCAAAAGAAAATATTTAAAGCAGTTGGAGAAAGCTTCCGTGTTTAAGCTCAAAAAGAAACTTTATAAACTGTAAAAAGGGTGAAGAATGAATGATAAAAGATGCCTCTCTGCAAGGGGCAACCAGCTGACATCAAAAAAGTCCTAACCATGGAAGATAAATGGCAAGTTTCAGTGTTCCTCTAAGTTCAGTTCTCAGAAGGCCTTTTTGATATTGGGGTGATCTTACCTGCTCACTAACTTACTCTTAGCCTGACACCCAGCTATGTGTCGTCGTCTTGACACTGTGAGGGAAGCTTTGGTTGGGCAACACATTGTCAAAATTAAAATCCAAAGTATCTCCATCCATGAGATCATTCCGAATGATGGACTCCATGTCGCAGTCCAGGCGCTCGATAAACATGCCGTCCAAGTCACTGGGGAGCTTCTCCTGGTGGAGAATGCCCACCCTGCCATAGCCATTGCAGCTGCTGACCGAGGAGTAGCCCCCAAGAGTGTTCATCTGCATGGGGTGGGGCAGAGGCACTTGTACAGCTGTCTTCACCTGGGCCAGGCGGTTCATACTCGCACTGTGGGGCATGGTGCTTACTGCGTGGGGCAGGGCACGCCCATTAACTGCAGATGTGGGCTGAGCGTGTCCAGGGTGGGGGTGGGAGCTAGGACTCATCATTTTGTTATGAGACGCCTGGCTGCCATAGGTTGACATGACCGAATTAGGGCCCATCAACACATTCTGGCCAAGGACCCGGCTGTTGGGTTGGGCCACCCCAGGATCAACTGGTGTCATAATGTCATTGTGGGGAGGAGAGTCAGAAGTAAGTAACTCCTTCAAGAGTCCTGGTGCGCAGTTATACTGATTCATACCTCCATAGCTCGATTTGTTGTCCTGAAGAGTTTGCATTGACATCTGGGGCAAAGGACTCATGCTAGATTGGCCGTAGGTATATTTTTGGTAGTTTGGACTGGGTGAATTCAGACTGGTGTTTGGCGGCGCGAACGAGTAGCATGGTGTCTGCTGCATCATGGTGCCAGGTGAAGACTGAGTTGAAACATTTAATGACGTTGGTGATGAGAGAAGGTTGAGATTATCCAAAAGGTTTTCCATGTTTTCAGGATTGCTTATCTCAGACAGACTGGGGAGAGTGGAAGCCATCTTTGCAGCGGATGGTGGGTACACCATAGAATGCACATCCCCGTCTCCTAGATCATCCTGTTCGGTCATAATGGGAGAGAGTCTCCCACTAATAGTACTAGCATTTGAGCTAGTTCGAGGGCGAAATGTACTCCAGTTATCAAAGTCATCATTGCTGTGAGAGCCAGGGCTGGCAGGCCATTTAGAGAACTGAGACCCCGGGCTGTCCCCTGCACCCTCCTGCCCAGACTGGAGGGATGCTTTTTTCTTGGCAGCTCGACCTCGGCTCTTAGAAAATTTACTGTTGTTGTCCATGGACGCAGCTCTTCTCCTGGGGGATTTTCCACTCTTGCCTCCCTCTGGATTAAGCATCCACCAAGAACTTTTTCCAGTTCCTTCATTCTGCACACGAATGAACTTGCTGTGTAGAGACAGATTATGACGGATTGAATTCTGTAAAACAAAACATCATGTCAGAAATACAGTAATTCTCCAATTGGAAAACTTACTAATCAATAGAGATATGCATTACATGTAAGTACAGATTTCAACCAGAAGTCACAGTGGTTTCTGAACCTCGATCCAAAAGAGCTCAAACCTGTACTAGAAAAATAATACCTTATCTTAAAAATACTATAATAGTATCTGAATCTTAATTTAATGAGGGGATAAATTAAATACGCATTATTACAAACATCTCCTTTCACATAGCTATATTTCATAGGGAAATTACAGGAACTGGTTTTAAAACCACTTAAATTTTGTTTAGTTACAGTGCTATGCAAATAGTACTCTGTAACAAAGTGCTATCAAAAACTCTTTCCATTCTACCACCCCTAAAACAACTGCCAATTCTCTTCAGATTTACATTCATGAGAAGTTTTACATTACTGGGCCCACCTGATTATGGAAAATAAAGAAATGAAACAGCATATATTCTTAGTCAAGAATTAAAAGCCTGGAAACTAGTAAAACTTACATTCATTTGGACCCTTAAAGTCCATTAGGCAAATAGAGGTGAATATTAGAAAAACTGGGTTTTTTGGTTTTTTTTTTTTAATTTTAGAAAGTTTAACTGCCCCTACCCCTGAAAAAAGGAAGAAAAACTTAAACGCAAGTATTATTTGCCACTCCCTCCCCCGCAAAATAACCAATAGTATGCACCAACTAACCCAAGGACACTGCATCAAAGGTTACTGTCAATCCAAAAAGACAACCTGGGAGGAAGGGATGAAGGGATGAAGGGTAGAGAGTACAAAGCCCTCGAGGCTTGCACCCTCTAAGTACAGCTCCACGACTGAACTGTGCTACATATACCTATAGGACAAGTAGTAGAGAAAAGTCAACCGTTTTTTGAGCATTTAGGTGGCTCTGCTACTCGCTGGTTATATAACCTCATGAAACTGCTTGGCCCCTATGTATCTTAAGTTTCCTTATCTGTAAAACAGAGAAATAATAGCCCCTTGGGTCTGTTTTGCGGATTAAATGAGATACGGTATGTAAAATGCTCAGTGGTGTCTGGTACATGGTAAAGTCACTGGGAAGAAGGTATCAGATCCCAACTTTGGGGGCCCAAGATATCACCATTCCAAGCCTCATTCCCCTCCTATTCACTGGGGTGTAGTAGAAGCTTACAGGTATTGTATGCAAATCCACAACTCTAAACACTCAGTGAAGGGGACCTGAGAAAGTCTCAAGCTCCAGCAGAAGCAGTGAAGCTGGGCTACAAACAAGGAAGTGCCAATTTGACTCCCTTACTGGACACACAGTGAGCTGCCAAAATCCAGAGCGCCTCTACAACATATAAAAAAAGGAAAGCGGGTTCCTAAGACAGAGGGACCCTATCTTACCACTTTTTGTTCCCAACACAGAACAGGGCACAGAGGAGACCCTCACTCACTGCTCACTGAGCAGCATTTGTCATCAGGGCTCCATCCTAGGTCCAGGAGCGGGATTCTGGGTGTCCTAGAACCCTGGGAACAGGGCTGAGCGCATGGCCCCCAGACTTCCTTGGCTTTCTCAGCCAACTGGGTGCAAGGCTCAGATGACAAGCCCCCCTGACCCCTGTGGCCCTTTCTCCCTGACCACGAAAACGCTCTGGCTGGATTTGTGGTCACCGAGGGATGCAGCCACAATGCCCACATCCTCATGTCATCGATGTGGGACACAGATGTTTGAATGCCAATCGCTGCCTCAGAACAAAGCCATTGCATAGCAGGACAAAGCCAGGGCTCCAACATAAACCATAAACTCAAGTTTTTTCTCATTAAAAGGAAGTAGAAAACAGAACAAGGGGAAAAAAATCTTACTTTCAAAAAGGAGATGCAAAAGTCAGAGTGGGGCTGGACAGTTAATGCTGAGAAATACACATTGCAGAGTGCCCTCTGACCCTCTGTACTACATTCCACCCAAGAATTGCAACACAGCAGCTATGTGACAAGCTCTTCTGCCAGGGCACACAGAAAGTACAGGTCAGACACGGTCCTGAATGGGGGCGCATCAGGCTGGATGCTGGGCAGGTGTGTCGAGTGGATGGCACTGACGTTACTTTTATTCCCAAGACTTTCCTCTTCCTTCCCACGTATAGATCTGTTCCAAACTCAAGACAGGGTTTGAGAAAGACTTTATGTACATACACGACTCCCTAAAAGAGTCTGAGTATTGCATTTCCCTAATGTCCTAATTCATTCCCACGACAATCCTCAAATCCTATAGGAAGGTTTTACACATTCGCTCCTAGGGGCACAGCTTCATCTACAGGGCCCACCAACACCAGCAAACCACGTCCCAAATTCCTCCTGAAAGAAGCAGGCCTGCCCCTGGAGTAGATGGGAATGGAGGAGAGTACTCTGACCCTGCAACATGTTCTATACGCAGAAAGTCTGGGCATTTGCACAATATCCCTTGTTCTTCAAACACAATGGACACAGATAAGCTACATGAAGAAATCTCTAGAGGACAGGAAGCCTGACTCCTGTCTCTGTCACATTTAGTTAATGATAAAGGGGCATGATCTTCCTAGATAGTAGCTTCCTGGCAGTCTACACTGACTGGAGGAGGAGGTGGTACAGCTCTACAACATTTATAATTAGATCAGATCATTTGCAATTGGGGAACGTTTTTAACAAGACTGAAGAACACATAATGATGAAATCTTTAAAAAATTCAGGAAGCATTCACTAACTCAGGTGGGACATACACTAACTCACTACTTAGACTTAGGGAAAAAAAAAAAGTCCCACAGCAATCCTTTACTTACCAAAACATTATGCTACATATTTTTCTAAGAGGACATTTCAGTTCGCTCTTGGAGTAACAGAACTGTCTCCTAACTTTGCCAACAATTAAAAAAAATTTTTTTTCGAACAGGAAAAGGTTTTCTGTGCAGGGCTTATTACATAAAGTCCTGTTTTTCACATAACCAACAGGACATTAAAGAAGCTGTGACTTCCAGGGGGTGGGGGTAGGGGTGTTGAATAGGTAAATCTTGTAAAAATACATGTTGCTATTTAATGATGTTATGTCTGCAAGTCTCTGCCGGACAAGGCCAAGGCCAGAGGAAAGTATGGTTCATCCATGGAACCATGCAGCCGAGCCACACACTGTCAGTGCTCTGAGACAGTTCTTGAACTATGACAACTATTATGTGAGGAAAGAAGCAGGATATGAGGACAGAAGACTCATGCACTGCAAGCCACTTACCCAAATCCCAAGTTTCTACATGATGCCATTAGAGAAAAAGATAAGTCAGCAAATTTCCTCTCCACTAGCTGTATTTCTCTGCAGCCCAGCTTTCTGCTAATGCTGAGCTGGCTTTCTTCTGAACATACCTCCCTCTGCAACCTCCTCCCTGACTCCCCCACCATCTGCGTGCCTAGCCACCCTAAGCAGTGCAGGAGCATGTTCTTGGGAAGCCTGACCCAACAAACTCCATGGTTCATGTGGGTGAAGGGGTAACCTGGACATGATAAGCACTTGCTTGTTCAACCTGCCCTGTTGGCTTTTTCTAACTCTCAGGTGTTCTATGTGCTCTAGAGACCGTATTCCAAACTCTTTAAAGGGCAAGTGGCAAAGTTTGTTTCTATTTCCTAACCTCAAATCCCCTTAAAGATGCTCTACACACAAGACATAGTCAATGTTTGTTGACTGACATCTCAAAAACATTACAGGAAGATGTAATGCCTTACACATCTTTTATCCATCCATCTATGTACCAATTCATGGCAAGTAACATTTATTGGGACCTATTTTCTGCTACATGCAGTGAAGAACAAAAGAAGGAATTAGACACAGACTCTGCCCTCTACGTGCTTTATGACCTACCTAGGAAAAGAACAAGTCCACCTAAATACACACTCCTGACAGAAATTGATGCACAAAGGACTGTCCAGGAGCATCGACTTATTTCCACCAAAGGTTGCACGCCCCCCACACGCCAAGTGTCCCTTGTGGAGGCATTTCCTCATAAGCCCATCGTGCCCCGCAGTTCTCTAACACAGAACCTTGTTTACTCGCCATAATTATGATTCTGCTATGTCTGGTCCCTTAGGGTGTGTCTGGTGCCCCACTCCACTGCAAGCCGCACAAGCTCAGAGACCTGGTCTTCTCGTACACTGCACCCTCACAGCTCCACCACCAAGAAGGTACTCAAGCATCTGCTGAACGGTTAACAGGTCCTACATTTACAGGGCTGTTGCGAAGACTAAATGAGGTAACACATGTAAAGTGCTTACCTCAATGAATATTACCTGATGTTATTATTAGGATAATGTATCTATAAAATAACATATCTACGTTTTAGAGACTTAGGTATATAAACATTAGCCTCATTTCTTTATAATCATACCTTGTACTGTTGCCACTAACATAAAGCTTTTACATGTTAGTTATTGGAAAAACAAACCAGTTTTGGGGTAAGAGTTAAGATATTTTCTCTCTGCATTAGATAGTGCCTCAGATGCTAAAACTGATCTGTGAACATACCTGCCGGTCACTGTCATCAGAATCTTGTAGTCAAGTTTTCAAGGTGTTGCTGCCGAGCCTTATGTGAGCATCCCACACAGCTGTGGGCTCTGGACGCACCCAGTGTGAGACAGGGAAGAAGCGGAGGTTATGGAGCAGGGCCATTTCAGCAGGCCACAGTCTGGCAACTCTGTGGCGGATGATTATGACTGAGCTCTGCTGGCCCACTGCCTGCCTGGCTAGAAGGAGCTAGGCTCCAAGGCTGGCACCTAGAGACCCTGAGGACACAGGACAGGAACTGCCCCTTCCCCACTATGCTCCTAGCACCACTCTCTAAAGCAATCATCAGACAGCCATTAAAGTGCAGGAAGAAATCTTTACACCTTTCATTTATTTTAAATTTTTTATCTCATTTTTCAAAAATGTATATTGGCAAATGTGTTATACAATATACGCAATATATTGGTATAGTAAAAGCAAATAAATTGGTATAGTAAAAACAAATAAATGTAATATCAAAAGGGTGTGTGATTTTTACAAAAACATTTAAACACCACCAGTCTATTACAGTAGACTTGGAGTAGACTAAAGGCCCCAACAAAGAAACCAAGGGGGCAGAACTAGCTCTAGAGTCAAGTCTAGCAAACTCTTTGGCCTCACGAGGCCTGGTTTGAAGAAAGGGTCTTCTTGTCCAGCACTGGGTTTGCACCTCTCCGCCCCTGCCTTGCCCTGCCCGGGCTCTTTCATGACACCTCTCTTTACCCTGGACTTCCCCAGACGCCCCACCTTCTGAGCCAAGCTGCGCCCAGGCTCCATCCAGCTCGCTCCTCGCTGTGCGTGGACATCGCCACCTCTCGGCCATGGGTCTTCCCATCACTGCTACGCTCCACTTTTCTCTCTGCTTAGCAGTTCTAAGACTACCCTGGTCTTTGTGTTTAACCAAAATAAAACAAAACCAGCAACTTAAGCTGAATATATCCTGCTCACGAACTCCTGGCCTTCATACTTTGTATCTGTATTACTTTATAGTTTACAAATTGCTTTTAATATACCATTTCATTCCATCCTTGGGAGAGTCCTATAAGGCAGGTATTATTGACCCCGTTTCAGAAACTGGAAAACTAAGGCTCCGAAAATGAACCCGGCTAGGACTCAGACTAAGGTTTTACAACTCCGCATGGCAACTCCGCTGCCAGCTGGAAAACCAGCTCCTTGGCTTCACCAGCGTTAAGAAGACTGAGGTTACATGTGCACATCTTGAAGAAGCAGAAATAATTCTGTTTACAAATACTAGTTTACAAAACTCGCTTTCTGCCTCAATGGGTAATTTACAAAACATCATTTGCTTTTAATCTAATGGGTACTCTTTGTGGCAGGATACCATAGCAGCTGAAGTGTGAATTTCAGATGTGAATGAACATCACCTCCAGGGAAAGCCTGCTTAAAGAGGCTGTGGGACCCACAAGGAAAATGGAAAGGGCCCCAGAGGCCCCCAAAGCCTAGAACTGTCTATCGCCCAGGGAGAGGGTGGGCATGAACAATAGTCACCAAGTCAAACAAAGAGAACTTCCAAGACACTGGAATACAAGACTAAATGAACTTGTTCTAGAAACTCTAAAAATTCTTTCAAAATGCTAGACAAACTAGATTTTCCAAAAGCATTTTATCTAATTTCTGTGAACTTTGTCAGTGTATGCGATTGTTTCGCGGATTCCCAGTGTGGCCTATACTCCCTCATCCTGCTTCCTCTCTTTTACACCATCTCTTCCGGCACTTCTAGGAGTGAAAACAAACTAAGGAGAAAGTAGAAATAATCACTATTCAGAACAGAGTTTCCATCAGAGTTGCTAATAAAACAACAACTTTGCAAAATGATCCATTTTGTTCACAAACAGAAGGAAAACGTGATCTTTTGCCAACAACTCTTTTTACAAGTAATATTAACAGACATATTATCAATATAAATTCAACTTTAAGAAATGCTGTACTAGATCTGCTGTGACCTGCTGCGAATGGCGAATACACAAGCTTATGCATTAGGCCCAGCATTCAGCTCTCCTTCCAAACGGCTGATTCCTTTTCATTTCCCAGAAACCTGTCCTTCTGCCTGAACATCAGTGATCCCAAAAGTCATTCTCACCCCCTAGCCACACTAAGGACTCAGGCTTCTCCAGTAACCCTAATAACCCCAGGGCTGTAGACAGAGGACTTGCAACCTCATAACACTTTTGAGCTGGAAGGCACGGGGAAGGTCACCTGGCCTAACACTCTCATTTTATATTAAGAAAGACAGAGTTCAAAAAGAGTAAAATGCACATGGAAAACTTATGTGTGTTTATTTACAAAAAGGAGAACCGCATGAGGCTTTAGTCCTTGAAGAAATGTAAAACAAGAATCAAGGACATGTGATGTTCTTCCCCTTACCAAACCAATTCTTAGCTATGGAGTTTCAAAGGGCTACAGATATACATTTAGTTCTAAACAGCTTTATCTCTGACTCAGATCATTCCAAGGGAATGAAAACAGGACCACATTAAAGCAGCTTCTACTAAAAGAAAAACAAAAACACCCGGCATTTGGGAGATTATACACTCATGTAAAACAGTACCAAGAAGACAAATGTAAGAACTCATAAGTGCCATGAGAAGTTTTGTGTTTTGGGGGGTGGAACCCAAGGTCAGACTGAGGCAGGGCTACTCTGAGTGAGTCACCTGATCTCACACAGCCACAGTCTTGACATCTGTTAAACAGTAATGAGTATTACACATAGGATTGTTAAGGGCTGACAGGCATAATATACATGGAAAGTGCTTAGTGCATCACCTGGCACAAAGATCAGGAAATAAAGGTTGGTCATTCTGTGATTGGAAATAAAGGGACATAGAAACAGGAATTTTTAAGCCATCATGAATGGTTATAACTTGATTAAAAACCATTCATCAAAAACTTCCTGTTTAAAAGACAGCCAAACCTTCCTCAGGCTTATTTCCATGTCCTCACAACTGAGCTGCAATCCTTCTTTTACATAAAAATTGTTTTCTCCTTAAGAAGATTTTAAATTAAAAAATCTGATCATTTAACTGGTATGTCCTATTAACTTTTTGGGTGACCCATGCCAGAGCTTGTGTGTGTCCAATAAGTTATTCAGGGAGAGAGAGGCACACCAACTGACTGATGACAGGTTACATCCGGGATGGCGACTATTGGAACAATGTTCTCTTTCATTTCTTCTCACACGCTAGTTACCCACCACCACATACTTCACAAAGAACAAACCCCAAGAGGCGGGGGATGTCAAGAACATAGTGTAGGACAAATGATCATTAACAAGGAGTTACGAGTGCGTGCTATCAGGGAACAGTGGGGACAGAAGCAGCCCAGTCCAGAAGGAGGGGTAAGGAGGAAACCACAGGAAAGAGAAGACAGACGATGCTCCATAGTTGACTCATCTTTGGTAAGCCCTCATATGTGCCCAAAGTGTAAATATTTCAGAGAAACATTTCAGCCAATAACCCCATACATTTAGGATTTAAGAAAAAATCTTCGGATAGAAGAGAAAATTCACTTAATGATATCCAAACTGTCTCAAGCTTCAGCTTCTTGGAAGGCCATAACTAAAAAGAAG
The DNA here is from genome assembly GCF_902729225.1 of Pteropus medius. Lineage (NCBI taxonomy): Eukaryota > Metazoa > Chordata > Mammalia > Chiroptera > Pteropodidae > Pteropus > Pteropus medius. The sequence continues at coordinate 10,978,608 of NW_024350325.1, read as the reverse complement.
CACAGTGCTTTCCTTTGCTGTGTCCCATTGGAAAATCCCACATCAAAGAAAGCCACCATTTTATTAAAGGAAGAGCAAAGCCCTCAATTTTCAGAATGTGAAAATGGAAGTTTTCCCTATACCATTTAATGCCATGTACTTTACACATTATCAGAAACTTGGAACTCCAAAAAGACAAAACCCCACAACAATCCAGCTGAGGTTGAAACCTTAGATACGAGCATCTTCCCTTCTGTTCCAGATCATGAGGCATTGATCTTAATCTCTTTCCTTCTATAACCTCTGTAAGTGTTGCTAATGTAGATGGACCCCTGCTTAAGTCTAGAAAACAGAAACTACCTCACACTGTCATACACTTAGGCCTGATATTGCTATACAAGCCAACAAGGCCAACTGTCAAATGAGCACCATCGACCCTGGCTAATAAGGTCCCAGTGGTGGATACACAGAGACAAAATTTCATTTAGCTAAAATTCTTTTTTAAAAAAAAATTTTTTTAAGGGTAGTGTAGGCCACTAAGGATTTTAAAGTGGAGTTTGCTTCTCCTGGGATTAATTTAGCTTCAGTGTGGCATCCAGGCATCCCTGGTGACCCTTTAACCTCCTCACCTACTTCCTCAGGGATGTGCAGAGACCAGGCACTACCAAGTCCGTAGCAGAAAGCCACAACAACTCCCTGCCTTGCCCACTGTGACCTAAAGGAGTTGATCCTTTAAACTTCTATTAACTGTCCAAAATACGGACTCTTTTTTGCTGCTCTTGCCTAGTGAGACAGTCTCAGACACATAGGGCCCCACCACAGCAGACTGTTAAGAGGAAACCCATTTGTTGCTGAAGTGATTTCCTAATGAAAATCTTGGTCTATTTTCCAGGCCATACGTCTCTGGTCATCAATGGCTCTATAAATGCACTGCTTTACAATACAATCTACTACATTATGTATTTGGCTATCAGAAGAATGCGTCAAAACAAAATAAAAGCCAAAAACAACAAACACTTTAAAATTTATTCTCTTCTGATGAAAAACTTACATTAGGCATAAAATGTAACATAGCTTACATTAAATAGTTTGATCAATTGTAAAGGACTAATTGTAAAGTTATTAGAAGACTAATGTGAATTTTAAAGTACGTTCTCAGGGTTAGTGATGAGCCCATTAAACCTGTTCATGTTAGTTGTTTACTCAAGATACATGCCCAAACTGTTTATAAGAGCCAATGAAAAGCTTTCGATAATATAAATTCAAAAGTCAAAAATACTGAAACTCTGACAGATTAAAACCTCCAAGAAAATATTCTGCCCATAGGATATCCTATCTAAAATTGTTTTTTATCCTAAATATGCTGTCTGGAAAATCTAGGGTAAAATAAATCCACTGAATGCATAATCTGTTTACCAAGAACTGCTATTCTTAGTAAATAGAATTAAAAAGTACGAAATCTAGGTTTATGTGTTTGTTTTATTTTTCCTATTTTGGAACTCGAATACAATAAATCCAGATTACAAAAACAATAGCAAATTGCAATAAACTACATATTACTTGCAATGTAGAGTTTTCTTTACTATACAGAATCTTGACATCTGCTTGCTTGCCCCATTATTCTGGCTAAGGAGCCAAAAATAATAATGATTTGTGACTGCTAACTATGCCTTGTTTGAGGGCTACCTCCCCAAAACTCTAAGAGCTTGTCCCCTGTCAAATAGCTATAAAAATTCACTGGCTGATCCAATACTAGCAAAACCATTTGGGCACATTTACTTTATAATAAAGCAAAATCTGCTACTGCCCCACTCACCATGGGATACCGGGCCCAAGCCAGAGCTGTTCCCAAACATCCTGCAGACATCAGGGACTTACCCCAGTGAGCAGAGCTCAGATACAGCAGGTCTGCTATGTAAGACATATCTCAGAGACATTGTGGGTTTGGTTCCAGACCACCAAAATAAAGCAAATATCATAATAAAGTGAGGCACGCCAAGTTTTTGGTTTCCTAATGTACATAAAAGTTATGTTTACACTATACTGTAGTCTGTCAAGTGTGCAATAGCATTATGTTTTTTTAAAAAATGTACATACTATAATTTAAAATACTTTATTACTAAAAAAAATGATAACCATCATCTGAGCCCCTTGGAAAAAATGGCACCAAAAGACTTGCTCAATTCAGGGTTGCCACAAACCTTCAATCTGTAAAAAACACAATACCTGCAAAACACAATAAAACAAAGTACAATGAAATGGGGTATGCCTGCAATAGCCCTAGTAATCACATCTTCCTTCCAAACTAAGGCTCCTTCAGCACCACCAGGAGCCCACACCAGTTCAGGACTCCAAAAGAACCTCAAACAAATGTTTCACAAATGCAGCTTTAATTAAGTTACCTAAAAGCCTACAAACATCATGACCCTCAAGGCCTTCCACAATGTGTCCACTCTGAAACCACATCTCCTTACCAGCACAGACCTTCTGTGCCTGAGGCCTACACTAACTTCACAATTAGCAGGCATCTGTCCATGGACTGTCACGACAATAAGACCAATTTTCCTGCCCAATGTAAGTGTCTATGCTGTGAGCAGCATTTTTACCTGTTTGAAGACTGCATCGACCAAACAGAAAGGGAGCCTGAGCAGCAGCCCGCTTACCCGCACGCTGTCACTGACAATCTACCGGGGATGAACACATTTATGTTAGCGACGTCTATAGGACTTGGCAGCCTACATCAGGCCTCCGGTCAAGACTAAGGCCACCATGGGAGAGTGTGCTTCATACCAGGATTGTTCCTGGGCCCAGAAGATGCTGGAAGGCTCCAAGTAGAGTTGGCCCTGGAACCAGACTTAGATGACCTGGGGACATCCCACTACAAATCCTTTGGGTTCCGTTCTTTCTGAGCTCAGCCCCAGGGCTAGGCTAGTCCATATTCCAGTAGAAGAAACAAAAGTCAGGACAAAAAGGATCCTCATTTGAGCAATTAAGCAAACCTTGCCATCTGGAAAGTTTTCCTCGTATTAAACTTTAACTCTAATGGTATGGTTTGAACTCATGTCCTCTCTGGAAACATTGACAATATTATGGCCAAGAATTAAAAATACAAGATTATGGTTATATATCTCCAAAGAAAATAACTTCACAGATATCTGTGATGGTAATATAATTTTAAAATGTACTGGCTGCATACAATCCACATTTTGGGTTGAGAAAACAAAGAAAATTTTGTACAGTTAGCTCTATCTTAAATATTTAGAGGGAACTAGCAAAGGAAAAATGAATAAATTAAAGAAATCATTTCTTAGGATGATTCAAACCAATGGAAAGTTACAGCTTCTCACCCAAGCCCACAAGTTAGTGGTGGTTCATGTTAAATTCCTTTGGAACTACTGTGCTGTTTTCAGTGTTATCACTCTGAATTTCCTCCAAAAGGAACTGTGAATAGCAACCACTGTGGCTGGATTCTTGCACATAGTACAAATGTTTTCTATCCCTTCCAAGCTCTTGCATTCAAGGATACTCTGAACCACAGCTACAATTTCTACCACAATATGTGCATTAGTATATTCAGGGGTGCCTTTTCTCTACTTTCTTAAAATTACACATTTGCCAATATGGCTCAGTATTAAAGATCTTCCCAGAAGTCAAAGACTTGTATTCTGTCCAAGTTAGGTCATTTATTCCACATGTGAGCGAGCTGGATGATGCCCTGGTGCCTCACTACCGTGTAACCCAAGGAGCACTGTGGAGAATAAATGAGGATGGGTTTGGAAGACGCACAGCATATTAAAAATGCAAAAGATGAAAACAATTTCAAGAATATTAGAGAATTCTTCTAGAAACTCTTGATATTCTAGAACAAAAGCAAAGTTTTCTAGAAGTTGTTAGCCTCATTATTGAAGATACTTAAACTACGAGCAGTGAGATCCATCTTCAGCATTTCGACTCTCCTCAAAGATCATTTTTTCTCTCCTAGTCTCTTTGGTTTTAATTTACTTTATTTTTTTATTATTGAGAAAAGTAATTTAGTTGAATTGACAACCTGTATAAGATTGTAATGAGTTTAGAATTGTTAGTAGTTGAGCAAAGTTTGAAACAATCATTCCTCATGGAATCCTACCCCCAAAAGATAAGATGTTTTATATTTTAACCATTTTTAAAGTCCATGATATACTTCCATCAAATGATTCATAATGAGAATTTATTAGATATACTGGATAATCATTTTAGTCCTCAAAGTAGCTATAAATTAAGCTGGAGTAGCATCCAATTTTAGAATATTTATCTTATTGAATCACTGTACTAAATTCTCAGTGTGTAAAAAGTGCCAATAAAGATTAGCTGTTAGGATTTGTGAGAAAAAAATTTTTTTAAAGCACTAATGAGATATGTCTGGAGAAGAAAGAAGGGGTGAATGTGGCTATATTTGAGTTCAGACATATAAAGAGAAGGAAAGAAGGTGGGAGGGGACTTGAAAAAACAAGTTAGGAAAGCTTCTATTTTATCCTACATGCAACGCACAGGAGAGCAATTGAAAGATCAGAATAAAGTTAGAACGTGGAATCTAGGGGAAAGTGCCAATCTGTCTTTCCACAAGACAGTGGGAGAGAAGGAGAGCTGTGCTCTGCTCAGTAAGCAGATATTTTTGATTATTCAGAAATTTAAATGTGTGGGCATCTGTATTTTTGTTGCTAAGCTAAAGTATCGGAGGGAGGTGCCTTCTTCTCACCCTGAAAGGGGTCCTTGGTTCCATCTCCACAACAGGATGACACTGCAGCTTTTGTGGAAAGCTTGATGTAGAGAGGTGGCCTCAAGAAACAAGTCTATCTACCTCTGAATATCATGGGGGTTTTCTAGTAGCTGTTTGCTTTTGTCTTGTGACTTGACTACTACTTGGTTGTTCTGAAACTCATGGCATAATCTCTGATTTTTTCATAGTCAGAGGAGTGAAGGATACTGAAGCAGGGACCATTTGTTTCAAAAACAAATTTTAAAACTCTCTCCATGAAGTCTAGTGTTTTTTCATACTTTATCCATCATTCACAACATTTGGCATACAAATTCAGTTCTTACTTTTTGAAAGGTTTGTTTTTGTTTCCTGAGGTCATTGTCTAGGCTCAACCATAACATCTTTCAGGTTATTTTTTAAAATAGCTAAAGGGGAATTAAAGGAAATAAATGCCCTGCAATGTCGCTGTGCACTGCTCAACATAAACAAGGACAAAGCTACAACGAATTACTCATGAGTTAGTCAGTACCCTGCTGGGTGCTTACAAGATCCAGGGCCAAGACTGACCCATGGCTGGACTGTACTGGTGTGAGGATAAACTGAGATGGCATTTGGCTCCCCCATAATCCCACATATAACATCCCCCTGCCACACCCACCCCCACACACACGACGTCGTGAAAGGCACCACACATATACACAAAGAAAAGAGGTCTAAATCTTGGGAACCTAATTTTTCATGGCTGATTATCCCATCAGAATTTGAGTATAAAAAAGCAAATGATTGTTGAGTATAAACCCTACCCTTGCCTTTCTTCTTCCACAGATGCCCTGACCTTTATCTACCTTCTTTGCATTCTACCCCAAAATAAGTTAGTGCCATGAGATTTACGACCAAGTTTAAAATTCAGAAAGTTACACACAAATAAAGAAAAATACCAGATAGTTCAAACATTTTATAAAAGGTAGGCCACACAGTCTCATACTTGGATCACTTTTCTGGAGGACAGCTAAGGAACACTTGCTGAGAGAAATCACACCTTAGGTCATTAACTTTCCTGTCTATTTCATAGTATTTCTCCAAACCCATTCCTCTTACTGGGATCATTCCATTCTCCTCACCAAAACACACAAACCCAAACAAAGCACTTCCATTAACTCAGTTTCTATCTTCTGGATTTTAAAGTACAGTACGTGAACTTTTGATCTACATTCAACTCTTAGAACAGCTTAGCTTAGGTTAAGTATGAAAGCAGGTAGGTCCTTTGCAGAAAGAAGGGAGAGATATAGGAAGGGAAAAGGAAAAGGAAGGAAAAAGAAAAATCATCAGGTGTAATGTCCAATATCAGTTTTAAGTTGGACCTGCTTCTTCAGTTTGAGATTTCAATGCAAAATAATCTATCATTTCTGCCTAGGTGCAACAATTTACTTCAAAATAAAAGAGTTTTGTTAATAAGTTGTTTCTGCTAAAAGTAAATAGGAAAACTGATTAATGGGATGAATTTGGAATCTGCCAATTGAGCCTTTCTTTACCACCGTCTCCCCACCCTACCCGCTTCATCAGCCAATCTAATAAGAGCAAAAAATGCAGCGAAGCTGAGTATTAAAGAAAAACTGGGTGAGAGGGGTGTTGATACAGACAGCCTCAGTCAAGGCATGTGCCTTGTCAAAGGCCTGCAAAGATGCAACAGCATGCTCTTTTGGGTCCAAATTTCTTAAGCTCACTCTTGCCAAACAGTGCAGCTGTCACACAGGCAGAACTGTTCATGGATCTTTAGCTACTAACAACACTGACAATTGGTCCTAGAACGCTGATCCTGTTGATTGAGAATCTTATTTTCTAATTAAAAATCCTACCCCATAAAGCTCCTGTTGAATTACTGACAAAGACATGAAGACAAGGATTCCCCATGAACAGCCTCTCACCCCATCCCGAGGGGTAGTCCTTATTCCCAAAACATCTCCAACTACTGCCCATGTAACAGAATCCCCTGGACTCTCCCTTCAGGCTTTCAAAAACTAGATTTTCCTCTAACCACTGCGGTTCCTGGAGCACCTCCAAAGTAAATCCAGGACAAAGCTGCATTTTATCACCTAGTAAAGCACCTTTCAACGTGTACTCCACAGAATAATGGTCCCTCTTAGGGTGAGAGTTCACCGAGGAAATATAATTGAGACAATCTGGTCACACTGACTTAAACAGGATTCCTGACTACAGGATTTTTAGAGCCTTTATACACACTAACTTCACATTAATACACAAAGCGAAACAAAACACCTTCCATTAACTTAAATGTTTTGTTTTATGGATGTGATAACATGCACCCTCCCACAGTTTTCTGACATTTCTTGACAGACTATACTATGAAACCAATATTTAGTGGCACACACTTTGGAAAATGCTGGTCTATTGGGCGAGACAGTGGTCAAGAGGGAAAAGACCTAAGTGTGGCTCTATCTTTGTACGTATGCCTTTGGGCAAATTTTACATCTTGTATGTCTGTTTTCTTGTCTATAAAGGGGGAAAAAATGCCTGTATGCCTCACAGAAACTGTAATGAATATAACTGCTTAGAAACGCATAAATAAAGTACTATGCATTTGTGAGATTTTATGATTATGCCCAGGGTAGAAGGGAGTGGTACCTGAAAGCTACAGAGCTGCCCCCAAGCTTCCTACCGAAGAACACACCTGTCCCAGGTTCCCTGAAAAGCCCAGGTGGTCTGCGAACTATGCTTCTTATTCTCTGAAGGACGAAGGAGATGCAGACTGTCCAAACCAGGTCAGATTGCTTAGTATGAAGCAGGTCATACTCAGGCCCCGTCCCAAACATCACAAGTCACGATCGTATCTTCGAAAATGCAGAGTTGCCAGGGTAAAAGAATACGCCCACTCTAATTTCATCTCCAAATCCCTACCCCTACCCTAAATGTTTCTGAGAGGAAGGAAGGCAAGCAAAGTATAGGAAGGAGAATAGAAGACAGGAGAAGAGTGTTGTAGGTTGATCTGTTTAGAAGACAGAATAGAAAAAAATGACAAAGAATCCTGAGACTTCTCCTAGTTCAGGAAAACACTCTAATTTTGGCTGTGACAGCACTCTAGACACTGTTAAGAACCGCGATGCGAGCAAGGGGACAGGTTCCAGGGTCGTGGAAATAGAGCCTGGGAGATAGGAACCTGCACACATTTCTCCCCATTAGCAGAATGAGTAGCAGAACTAGTGCAGAAATAGATTATGCAAAAACAGCATCTAGGATTGGCAAGTTTCTATACAACATCTGACAATGAACATCAGTTATGATGTCCCTGAAACCTCTAGTGCATACTATTTGTAGCTCACATAAATGGTGTCCTTTATTACCAGTTACACGAGGTGTATATGGTCAGTTATTTCTTTTACAAGACAGTGCTAATGCATATAACGATGCCGTCTCTGGGTGGTGAAGGTTTTGGAGATTTTCACTTTCTGGTTCACCTTTGCATGTTGTCTTTATTGCTGTTGTTGTTAAAAGAAAAAGCATGTATAACTTTTATAATCAGAATAAAGTACTTTCCTTGGGGGGAACAAACAAAAACCTATGCCTGTTCCTCTTGCATTCATTAAAATTCATTTTCTACTAAGTGCCAGGACCTGTACCACATGATACACATACACACATTTATACACACAGACACACATACAAATATTTACATAATCAATTAAGATGAAGTTCACAAATTATATCCTAAGATTTTTGTTTTTCCAGGAAACGACAGCTCTTTCCTTAAGCAGGAAGTGGAAAAACAACAGTTTTATAATAGTTTTACACACAGGAGTAGAGTATAGCGGCCCAGGAAAATGGGCTTATTGTCAAGCAAACCCGGATTCTAATTAAGTCCTAGCATTTACCAAATGTGTGACACTGCTTGAGTCACTTAACTTCCCCATGCTTCAATTGCTTCATCTGCAAAATAGGAGTAATAGTTGCCACCTCAAAGAGCTTTTACAAAGATAAAATGAGATAATCACACAAAGCCCTTAAAACACAAAATGTCAAGCAAATGTCTTGCCTCTGACTGCAGGCAAGGCAAACCTCATGTCATTTCCCCACACAAATTCGAACAGAACCCAGTGTTGGTATGTCCTTTAGGAAAAACACATCCAGGGCATTTGGTCTTAATGTTTGTCCAACCATTATTAGCAGTAGCAACAAAAGATGCTGTCATTTGAAGGTGAAAGTCATCCAGGGCACAATCAAGCAAATGAAGTCCAGCCAGAAGCTCAAAAACACTTCCTTCAGTTCAAGGCAGTTTCCAAAACACCTCCTAGCACTTCGGTCATGGGCCTTCTTGGGTTATGGCCTGAGCATCAACATTTTAAAATCCATCAGGAGAGGGTGTTGGGAGAAATAAGAGAAAAATACAAATAAAATCAAATGCTTGGGCAATTTCCTGGAGAATACAGAAAGAGATTTAGGCTTTTCCAGAGCCTAACAGGTATCTAAAGTGGATGGAGCACCACTGAAAATCCTAGCTGGGTCTGTGACCCCTTCCCTCATCTTGGATGAACCTTGAAAAGACACCGCTTGAAGACAAAAAGGTGAACAAAAAAATAGAGCACAACAGCCTTCACACTTGTTGCTGAAACACATTCCTTCATCTTTCAAAGATAATCACAAAAATTTGCACAAGGCTGCCCTCATACAATAGTATAAATTGTGTTTAAATTGGGAAACCAGCTGCTCCTTGATCAGTCATCCTTTTATCATCAACAGAACTTTAATTAGCCCCCATCTGCTTCCTGTTTTATGCCACGAATCTTAACTTTCACCTGTTTGGACCAAACTGCAATAACTATACCCATAGTAAATAAAAACAATTAACTTCTCATTCAACATGCAATTAATTCTCATTAAGCTGATATTGGGCTAGTCAAAATAATGCCTAATTCAAATCAGTTATTTTTCCCATAAATGACAATGTTCTATATTAAAAATTCAACAGAAACTCTCTCCCACCCACATCATCTTGCATTTTTTCCATTAAGGTTTTCAAGCTGTCTGGCTTCAATTTCCTGATTTAACTTAAATATGGGGCCATATCAGGTCATGTAACAACAATGATAAATCTTAAAAACATAATGCTGACTTAAAAAAAAGACATTGCAGAACGATACCTACATTAATTGACAACATTTATGTAAATTTTTAAAGGGAGGAGTTACTATGTAGGGTTTATGGTCCCACATACATCTGCTCAGCCAAGGGCCAGACTTCTCCCAGGAAAGGACCTCTCTAACACACCAACTCTGGAATTAGTAACTACTCCTGGATTACAGCAAGCTGGGTGATACCTGTTAAAACGGGGCGGTGGCATGTGGGTGCTAATTATAATTGCGTCTATGCTTTTCTAGGTGTTTGGAATATTTCATAAAGTTGTAAGAGAAAAACAAAAGGAGGACAGCCAGCAGCCAACAGGGAAGGAGAGCTGGTACCCTATACTTTCTGATCCACAACATAGGCACCTGCCCATCTGATAGCTGGGGCAGCACAGATATACAGCTTGAAAAAGCTCCCCAAATGATTCTCATGCCAACCCCCCAAACTCATCCTTTGAGAAAGGCTGAGTAACAATTCATGCTCCTCAAGGGCAGTGACCCTGCTCACTCATCTCGAAACTGCCCACGCTCACTTACCTAGTCAGTACCCGAGACATAAATATTATTTGAATGAATCAATACATATCAGAAGAGGACTTCTTGATCTGCTGTTACCCAGCTAAATAATCAAGCACATTAAATCAACTTTATTTCCTGAAGGAGTTTGAATAGATGAATGGTTACTAGTCTAGACTAATGATCAGAATCTTCTAGGGAGCTTGCTGAAAACGAATACTAAAGCCCTTGGCTCAGAGGTCAGAGTCAGCATGTATGGAGTGGGGACCAGGTGTCTGTATAAAACAGTCACTGTACCTGAGAACACCTGGAATAGCTTCATATCCAACATTCCTTTCTGCTCTAATATTCTAAGAAAATATCTCAACAGTGTTATTCCATATAGCTTCTGTTTCAACAGGAGGGTGAAGTCCCATAATAGTTTAACAAGTATCTCAAATGACAGGCAAGTTTGAGAAATGCTGTGTTAGTGGTACTCTGGGTCGCTGACACCACATAATAAAAGGCAACTTATTAGTATGATGTTATTTAATAAATGGTTAAGAAAGAATGTTTAAAATATAAGCTTATGGATAAAAGCCAGTTCATTCTGAGATTAATTTTTAAATTATCATTGTTTTTCAGAAAGAAAAACAAAAGCATCGTTAATGAATGAGGACGTGTCAACCTCATATTTCAATTTCCTGGAATTTTCCTCCCCCGCTTTCCCCTTTAGTATATAGTATTTCCTTTGGACACACACACAGCCACCTTCACAATGGACCATTTACAAGATCACTGCTCCAGATACCGATAGGCCGGCCAGTCAGGGACTAAGTGGAAGGAACACTACTGCAGCCCAATGACAAGTGCTGCAGCTGCTCCTGCTTTGCAGAGAAAGGGTAACAATTTCAAACACTGGTGTGACTTCAAGTTTCTTTACATTTCGGACAACCTATCTGACTCCAGGTTGGAAGTGGACTTCACATTTGCTCTGGAAATGAACAGTGGAATGTACTTTCATGGAATCAAAGGTTCTGCAGACAGCTGAACGAAGGCGATCAGGTGAGCTCAATTCAGGTTAATGCAGAAGGAAAGGAGCATGAAACCACATCCAGCCAAGTGGAGGCAAGCAGCTGCCAGTTTTAAGGGGGTGAAAGCAAAATTTAAATGACAAAGATGTCTCGATAAGTGCAAAACTATCCAGGCTAGTCTATCACATAGGGCTCACATCACATCCAACATCTTTTGGAGATGTTTAATTTAGTGCACAGCTTTTAAAGAGTTCCATGTTGAAGACCAATTCAAAGAGGGGCTACTTCTCATTCTTAGTTAAGCCCAAATTCTTCAGTGTGTGTATCCAGGTGAACTGTGGACTCCCTCCTCCTTTCATGCCTGTGGGCCTGTCTTCCATACTTGGATGCAACCACCTCTCCTCTCCTAACTCCAAGGCTGTTACTATGACACCAAGGTCCAAAAAGAATAAATGTAGGAAAGCCTGCAGGCCAAAACTTCTGGATCACAATCCATAAAGTAATGAGTCAGTCTAGAGAGCTGAGAACAGCTTTTTAAAAAAATAGAGCATGTCTCACATAGAAGTACAGTACCATTTTGTAAAACTCTTCTATCATGTGTGCACATGTACAGTGAGTCATGTTGTAAAATGGATTTCTCACTCTATATCAGGCTGGGAAAAAATGAGAACAGCCGCAGAAATGGAAAGAAATATACTACTTCCTAGAGGACAAGCTTTCCCTCTCTAGGAAAGGCTTCATGACAAAGCCCAACAGAACAGTGGCACAGCTGCATTCCCTGGGTTTCTGGAGGTACCCCGTAGCCTTCGGGGAGCTCCCACTCTGCACAGGCAACACAGGCGCCTTCTTCTCAGTGCCCCGCGTGGCCGAGGTGACTCTCGCCACCTGGGACAGGGAAAGATGCCAGATGAGAGAGGGCTGTGCAGTACCATGTTTGACAACTTTTTTTAACCAAGTGCAAGTTACTTTCTTATCAGAAGATGGAACCTAGTGTGCTAAACCGTCACAGGATGCAATTTTAAAGAAATATTATTACTTAAACCTTCTAATAATTATCCCTCCGTCTTTCCTTTGGGTGGGTACAGAGTCGGCCCAAGGAAACCATGGCTCGGGCAAGTGAGAAAAAATGAATTTAGATTATGTTGACAGCTAAGAAAAAGAGACAACGTTGAACAATCCTATACTAGAAACATTGCTAAAGTGTTTTTAAACTGAAGATTATACCACCACTTAAGATATTTTTTCTCTACTATTTTGCCCAGCATATTACAAAACTGCATCTAGGACTAAAATAGCAGATTGCCTCAAGAGCAAATGACAATATTTGTACCAGAAATGTTGGCACCCAGCAGCACAGATGGGTTTCTGCACAGCACTCTTCTAACTGGGGCTCTAAGAATAACTCCGCCTACTCCCACAACACTACACTGCTGAATCCAAAGTCAGAAGGGCTCGTTATTCCATATTTTTCCACCACTTCCCCCAAAGCAGTACGTGTACCTGCCTGACCTCCTCTGCCTGAGAAGGGCTCAGAACAAAGAAGAAAAAGAGAGGGAGAGCAGACCGGAGTGGGAAGTTCCCCAGGCATCAACACGTAGTCAATGTTAATATGTTCCTAGGACAGTTATCCACAAGAGGCAGGAACACAAAATTGATGGGTAAGTCCGTTATTTACATAAAGTTTTAAACTTTCCCTTCAAATTAAAAAATAATAATAATAAAGATTTATCCAAATTTTATCTCCTCTCAAAGGCTAAGTACCTTGAACAAATAAAAAGTCATTTTTGTTAAAAGACTCAAGAATGGAGGGAGAAATGGTACTAAGCATAATGACTACGATGGTTCCAGAGGCAGTCCTGCACCCACGGCGCAGCTCACCAAACAGAAACCAAATTTCCCTCAAGTGCCTGAAGGAAACAGCCACCCTTACACAAAGGAGCGGGCACTTCCACATCTGCTCTTACTGACTGCCAACCAAGATGTGCTGTTCTTCCTCCGTTCTCCTCCAATTTCTACCAAATGCTCTAGAAAGGCAAATTAAACAGGAGTCTTCACTTAGGGAGACATTAATTATGAAACCCATCTAATTAAAGTACTGTCTTCGGCATTCATAGTATCCTTTCCCTGCCGTTGAAAATAGCTAGGATATGGTCGTAGAAATAAATGGGTCTCTGCCTCTGTGCTACCTAGGCTGACCTCTAAGTAAACCATGGGGTCTTCCACACAAAAGAGAATTAACGTACAAACTTTTTCAGGATACACTAGTCCTTTTCAAATAACCTTCAAATTACATAATGCAAAGTACAGAATACTGCATTATGCTCCATATCCCCAGATCTCCTATGGTATAAGAGGCAATCAACAGGTTAGGGGTTAGGGGTTCAGGCAAACAGAATCCTACATTTAAATAAATGTTAATTTTATCCTAAAGAAACCGATAGTGGAGGACTAAGGGAGGGCTAATCTCCTACCCTTCCTCTTCAAATGATTAATATGTTCCTAGGATAGGCTGATTAAAATTCCCTGAACTATACTTCTCAGGAAGGTCAGGTGTATTTGGAAAAGAGACCTTGACTTTCATTACCACACTATAGTATACCTGGATCTGTCATAAGTGATGTCATAAGGGAAATAAAATTCTCTGCCTACCTTTTCATTTCCCACTGAGTTAGCTTAAAAAAAACTGGTGAAAATGAGGGTTTTAAGCTCTCCACAATCACCACTAACAGCAGCAATCCTGAAGTCTTGAAAAAAATATTTTTAAGCTTTGGAATGCATCTTCATCTTTATATTTGAAGAGTGTATAAGATTTGGGGGAAATTTACTCCAAGCCAAAAAGTCATCCTAAGAAAACCCCACTTAAAAATGGGCTGGGAAGCAATATGATTTTTTCCCAGTTATCCACCTAATCTTCTCAATCCACACTGGTAGAAGGTACCAGCCTCATCAGAGCAGTCCTCAACCAAATCCCTAGAGAGTTCAGAATGTGCAACAACAGAACCTTGCGCGGCAGAATAAAGGGCAAGTTCCTCACAAAATCAACATAAACTGAGCCGGACAAGACAGTAATTAGAAGTGTCACTGATTGCAAACTGCCCATAGGGCAGACTCAAGGTAGATCATCAACAAATGACTGCAAGAGGATTCTACACTTAAAAAAAAAAAAAAAAAAAACCTCAAGCATTCCCATATTCTCACAAGCGGTTCAATCCAAACAAGAGACTGGCATGAAATATACATTTTCTCACCAATCAAGGCCTTTCTCACCAACAATGACACAGAATTTTAAAAAAACTCACATGAGCACACAGTCAGTATTATCTTTAGAAACAACTTTCATTTCCATTTCAATTTACTTAAAATTCAAAACTTGCTAATAATAGAAACAGTATTTAAGTGTCACTAAAACTGGAAGTCGCTGCAAAATAAAATGTAGTACTTTCAGAAACAAACTCAAGGATTTGTGTTGTAAAATATTTGGTCTTTGTTACACTCTCAGCATTCAATTTGTATAAAGGAAATATGGTCTAATTTGGTTAATTAACCACTAACATAAGTCAAATGATGAATGCTGCTGCCTCCTAAATAAATCAGAATAGATTAACAGAATCCTCTGAGTTTATTCCATTTCAGAACAAATTTCAAAGCCATCACGGTAACTGTCTACAAGTTAAGAAAGAGGAAATGTGCTTCTGTATGTCAATCACAGGCAGTTTTCAGGAGTCCCACTGTTCCGGCGTGCAGGAGCTCAGCTGTTATGAACTGGCAGGAGTCAAGTCAGGAAGAGCCGTGAGACTTCTGGGGCGGGTAACCACAGCATAATTGGATAAGACTTGAGGCAGATGTTTGAGGGGTGCTTGGAAACAACAATGTGAAAACACAGATACTAGTAACTTAAAAGAGTTGCAATGGTCTTACTCTTGTGCAATGACTGGCAATAAAGAAGTGAGTTTTACCAAAAATCTGAAGTTTTTCCCTGTAACAGCCTCTCTCCTCTCTCTCCCTTCTGCTTATGGCCCCTACCCAATTCTTCCCAGTAACAACAGTATTATTTTACAACCTCTACAGCAAGTCTGAAAATGTAGAGAAATTCGAAAGCCATCATTTCAGTCCAAAAATGACTATTCCAACACAGTGACAAAGAGAAGCCCACTTGGATAAATAAAAAAACCTATTTTCACAAAACAAGGAATTGGATTAGACTAGTAACATCTAATAACATCTAAGCCATATGATGCAAACAAAACACCATGTGGCCTAAAAGCCACAAACACGGAAACCCTCTCCTGCCTGAGACTCATGGGTTTCTTCTTCCATAATGACACTTGGCACTTACTGTCCCTAAAATAGTTTTCTTTCCAAAATGACCATTACCCAAATGCCCACCCCTTCCACAGTTAAAGTAACTCAAGTTTGAGAGAAACGTTCATCTGTCAAGGTGCAGAATGAAGACAGATTGTCTTCAGTTTGCTTTGGAGGCAGCACAGCTGGGAAGAGGCACCGTGTGTAGGCAAGGGTGCCAGTAGGCAGCCAAGAAACTCTGTTCTTCTGGTGTCACTTATTAGCCTGGTGACCTTGGGCATAGTCTTAACCTAACCTCTCTGTTACTCAGACTCCTCTAGTAAACTGATCGCCTTCAAAGACCCTTCGACTCGGGTAAAAGTTTGTGAGTCCAAGAAAACAAGATCCCATTTTAGTTATTCAACCAAGTTTGAAAAAATAGAGGGTCCTAAGAATATTCTTCAGGATACATACTATTCCAAGTGGTACCTGAGTAAGGACTAAAATATGGAAACATAAAACCAAAACTAGGGAAATCTAAAGATGAACCAAAAACAACACAAGCCCCCCAAATCCCACAGATTAACTTTAGTTTTCTATCTCCACAGCACAGGTCATCCCAGCCATCTCAAAGCGCAGAACTCATTATGTTGGCTCAGATTTGTTCTGAGTGGAAGCGTGATGAAGATGTGGAAATATGCTAAAATCCATTACAGTTTAAATAGCAAGAATATACCAAGAACAGCAGTAATGCCTTCTGTGCATCTTTTTTCTTTTTTAAGAAAATCAAACTGTTTGATTTTCTTAAAAAAAATTAGGGTGCCTTAACTAAACATTTCATTTGCCACATGACAATTTTTCATTTAACATTCCACTTTATAAGTTAACCAGCAAAATTCTCCTCTACTAATGACTACTCTCCTCTTCCTTTTACTCCCTTCTAGTTTTTAAGGTATTAGCTACTGCAAAAAAAAAAAAAAAAAAACACAGTGCATAGTTTCTGAAGACCTCTGAGGGATGGAACATGACTGATGGATGTGGGAATTAGGATGCCCCCATTTCTTTGCTTACCTTTTTCCAAGGCACGTATCAATGTGACATACTTCACATTATGCTATCTAATTACTATCTCTCCCTCCCTCCTGCTGGGATTGTAAACAAAGATTTTTTGTCACAAAGATTTTTCTACAAAAACACATAACCTAGCCCCGGTGCACATCAGATGAAAACAGGTGACAGAAGGCCTTTTCATTCAGTGACATTTGTGAAATTCTACTTCTGATAAGAGGTTCCAATGCAATTTTACCTTAAGTCAAAATCATTACAGATATTTCAAAGTGTGACCATATCATCTTCCCAATCAATTTATTGTTTAACCAAATCTTTTTTGGAAAAAAACCTTTGAATTTCAATTAACAGGAGGCTGTGCACACCACGGTGGTATCCACTGGTGTTTACTTCTCTAACTCCTCATACGGTTCTCATGAGCTGCCGGTTGCATGTTACCTCCCAGGGATAGCACACGACTGAACACTATATGGCAAAGACTACTGGAAATTTTTGGTTGCTATAGCTCAAGTTAAAGCTGTGCAAGTAGAGTAAATGAAAAAGATCATTAGGTCTTCTGAATTCTCAAACTGACATCCTCATCCTTCAACACTACATATGTTTCACTTTTCCAAACTGGGGTACACCAGAGCTTGCAATCCTCATCGCATTTAACTCTCAACTCCAAACAAATTAATTTGCGGACCTGCCTTCCATTAAAAAAAACAAACAAACAAAAACTGAGGACATAGAGAAAGTTGCTTCCTGCACACTGCACAATTTGTTTAGTGAACTAGGCCTACAGTATCTGAAGGAATTGCCTTAAATTTTTAAAAGCAACAGATCAATTTCAAAGATCCACAGAACAAAGAACATTCACTTTTAGCATAGCAGTGAAAGCAGGGAAGAAGAAACACTAAACCAGAGGGTGCCCTGATCACTACATTCCTCAGGAAAATTTTCTGAATAGTTCCAATTCTACAACCAGAACTGTAACATCAAGTGACCCCAGCCTTGGAAGAAAGCTCCTGAAGGACTAAATCTGTCTTACTCTCGTTTGTCTCTCTGCACAGTCAGGAAAAGAATCTAAGTTACTCCCTCTTTTTTGAATCTCAATCATCCTAATTCCCATTTTCCAATCCCTTAAATTACCTTACTGCTTTAACAGTGATGGCTGGTCCCCACTGTCTTGCCATGAAATATTAAAGGAGTATATGGAAGCATTTCTGGGTCTCACATTATTAAATATAATAAAAAGCAACACTATATTATCAATCTAATAAGCAATCTTTTCTCAGCCTAATTAACAATTGGATCTATAAAACCATACTGCTAAAATATCAACTATGTCTCAAGAATAGAAGGAAATATTTTGAATGAGACTATTTAAAAATCTAAGACTCAAAGAGGGCTGTACTGAACCCTGGGTCACACATATAACACAGTAATTAGAAAACAGGACACCCACAGGGTCTCAAGCAGCAGTTTACAGTCATTCCAAGATGTTATTGTTTACTACTTAAGTAAAAAAAGCTTAGCAAGATAATTATACACACAAAGGAACACTATTACCGCTGTATAGTGTGCTTAGAAAGTATTTCAAGTTCAAATTTGAACTCTGGTAATAAGTAATACAAACTACTGGACATCCCAACCTAGGTGCTGATTCTATTTATAGCACAGGAAAAGAATAGGGAAATTTTATTTTGTTGTTTCCTATTTTTTCAAATCTTTATTATATACAGAATCCTCTGGTTTCCAACAAAATCTACCCTAATATAACAGAAAGTCAGGACTCTGGATCTTCCTCTACTCCTTAATTAGACTGGCTTTCAAGTGAAACTCAAATGGCTCTGAGATAATTTACATAAATAGCTGCCCTGTCACCATTATAGAGTACTGCCTAATGAGATCCCCTTAGACACAGGCCAACTTGACAAAAATAAAACAAAAAAACACACACACACACACACACACACACACACACACACACACAATTAGTTAATACTAAAATAATCCAAGATTTCCCCATTTCTCTGAATTTGAAAAGAATTTAGTGAAACTTCCTCCCTAAAAATGGGGGAAAGAGAGGTAATATTTCATAAAGGGGTGTCCAAGAGAACTGGACAATCATCAAGTGGACAGCATTATAAATTCAAATAAATTCACAAGTTCATCTCTGAGTCCTTGAACATGGACTCTCTCTCCTCCTTGAACAGTTAATGGATAGCGCACAAAAAATCCCCGCATTGATCACTTCCATGCTCTTCCGGAGTGTAAGGGGGTCCGTGATGCAGGAGGAGCCCAGCAGAAGGCAGAGCAGCTGGAGTGTCGAAAGTGTAGGCAGAAGTGGCCATGGGTCAGGAAAAGCCAGCTGGACAGGGTGGAGATGGACTGGTGAGGATCTCTGGAGTACTGGGATTCCAACTCCTTCATTTTGGAAGTGAAGAAACTGAGGCCATGGTCACAAAGCCAGTAAGTGACAGGAGTCAGGCCCAGGTTTCCTAAATCCAGCTGCTGAGAGGACAGGATGCACAGTCAATAAATGAAGAGGTTCAAACTGCTGTGGTGTGGAGCACCTTTCTATGTGTTCACCTCATACTCCCCTCTAAGAGCACAAGATGAGGGCAGGAGAAAAGGTGCAAGCAGGAGGAGCCCTCTGGATAGTACAGCTGGTTAATGAGCATCTATCTTCAATGCTATCGACTTGAGACAGTACGTATTTGGAATTTGGTTATATTTTTTACACTTTCATTAAGAGGCCAGATAGCTTTGCATTACAAATAGAGTACAAATAGAAAACTGAGATGGAGTAATTAAGGGTTTAATAAGTCGGACTTTACTAGAAATGGCAAAATGCCCCTAGGGGCGAAACAGCTACACTTGAGACTTCTGTTCTTTATGGCCTAGCTCTAAGAATGTAAGATTTTATCCTTGAAACAAGTTTTGCAGAGAAGAAAAAAGCCTCCACTCAGTAAGCTTAACCTTTTAACTTGGACGGGGACCAGTACCATAAAAACCAGTACTTAAATGTGCATAGGAATCACCCAGAATCTTGTCCAAATGCAGTTTCTGGGGTCAGGACTGAGATTCTAACCAGCTCTCTGGACATGCTGATGCCTCCAGCCCGGGCCATGGACGATGCCTTTTAAGTTGTGAGGCCATAAAAAGGCATATGTATGAAAGCTACATTTCAAGGTATGTTTATTTCACAACTTGGGACTGCTGGCTACAAAACAGTGACGTGAGTCTCTTTCCTTTGGTGAGTGACAGACTCTGTAGAAATATCAACAGAATTTCTTTTGTGGAGGGGGAAGGGTGTCAAGTCCAATAAATAAGTAGAAAAGCAGTCAGTGCATGGCATGGTGGTTATTTAATACAACTGAATTTGCTCTGGGCTTAGAGAAGAAAATTGCAGCCGATGTATTTGTCATTACAACAAAGGGACAGTAAAGGCTGGTAGAGTTGTGGAACCTGATTTAAGTCCTCACATGGCCAAAAGAACAAAGTGTTCATTTGCATGAAAACTAATTTTTCCTTACACAAAAAGGAAATTTGCTCTCAAATGAGCACTGTATTGTTTTCCAGGAGCCCTGAGGCCTTTTTCCTGACAGCTCACAGGAAAGCCTGGGCCAAATCCATAGAGCAGGGTCGCTCTAATCCAGACACGTCGTTATTAGTAATATCTGACACCATTTCTTCTCGGGGGGCCTCATGTGCCTCAGCAAAAATATAAGCCTTCTGAACAGTCTTACAGTCTTTGTGGGCTATTCTATAAAATTTTAAAAACCAGCCTTAGGAAGTGATGAGGCTTTGAAGATCTTGACTCAAATCTCTGCCATTTAACCAGTTATGTGACTGGGCAAATTACTTAAGCTTTCTGTTCCCTCGACTATAAAATGAGGACAACAGCCACCTAGTGAGGTTCGGGTGAGGTCACATACTTCAAGTGCCCAGCAGCTCAGTGCTGGCCCAGTGAGGCTCAAGAGCAAGGTTACATCTACTATCTTCTCCAACCTCCCAGTGAACAGTTGTATACATTACAGCCTTTCTTTCTTGAATATCACAGTGCTTAGACAAGTATATAGAAATCGAGAATTACCAGTGATATTTAAAAAGTGGCTGTGACTTACATGTGTAGCTAGCTTGGAATGTAAGCTTGCTGAGAACAGAACCTACAAGTGTGGCTTTAGTGCCGAGCGAATTGGGATTGGTTAACCATCTCATAGTCACCGATCCTCCCCTGCCTTCCCGCCACATGTTCTCACCCTCATTATACCTAAAGACAGCATAGTACCCCAACGAGTAGGAAGAGAGCCTATCCCCTTGTTCCATCTCCCCACTATGTGCCCTTCCTAAGCCAACAGCAATTCGTCTCCCCCAGCCTGGTGTAAGAAGGAATGGACTGCCCTTCTGTCAGTTAGCACTGATCACACGGGGAAGGAAGACCATTATTTACAAATAAGTACATGTGATTAATGCCTTAAAGTCCATAGTCTTTCCTTATATATTATAATCAATCCCAACAATAACCCTGTGAAATATTTAGGACTCCTATTCTTATCATCATTACAGGCAGTCTCAGAGTTTGATATAAAAATTCATGGTTTATGACCATGCTACCCTGAACAAGCCCAATCCTGTCTGATCTCGGAAGCTAAGCAGGGTCGGACCTGGTTGGTTAGTACTTGGATGGGAGACCACCTAGGAAGACCTAGGTGCTGTAGGCGTAAAAAATTTTTTAAAAAAATACGGGATTGTAAGCTGACAAGGGTTGTCTCGCCTGAAAAATAAAATTAAAAAAAAAAAAATCATAGCCACCCAGCCTTTGCGCTTATTCTCTAAGGCAAAGATCTCCCCAGTGAGAGGGCGATAGGGATGTAAGAACATCTTTGTCACTGGAACCATTTACACAATTCCATTACATACATGTTTCTGACAGAGACCACTGGAGCCCATTTTTGTCAGTCTGAGCTGTGCCCTTCTAAGTTATTAGGATCTATAAACCACAGCCCACCATCTGAGACCCTTAATCATAGCTTTAAAAAGGTCTCCTGTGTCAGAATGTAAATGGCAACACTGAGTCAAGGCTGAAGCTGAAACCCTACATTTTCCCACATGAAGGGTCTTTCCCTGCGACGACCCTTCCCTTGAGTTTGCAAATGTCTCTCCTGCCACTTCAGGGCAGACTAGAAGCAGCCAGCCTTGGAGCACGCATCCCAAGGAGCATCTGAGGCCCCTGTTCACCCTTGTGACGGCTCCTCTCTCTCTGCCCACACACCCTTCTTGGGCTGAATAAGCCTTTTCAAAGGGATTAGAGGTGAGCTACAAAATCTTCATTAAGTAATTTAATAATGTGTGCGTCTGGTACTCCAAACCCAAACAGAAAGGAATGCTCTGGGGAGCCAGCAGGCACAGCCCCGTTCTTCCTGTTACCTGTGAGGCAGGAGAGCTGGCAGGCTCTGCTCGGGAGTAAGTCCATTCTCTGACAGCACTGCTTTCTCAACATCAAAGGGTCTTCAATTTGTAACTTGGATTTTTCTCTGTTTCAAATCATAAGCTGACAGAGGTTAAAGACTGACAGGGCATAAAATCATCTTCTACTGATTCCAGAATGTGACAAGCAAAAGGAAGAACAGAATAAAAGGAGTTGCAGTTCAGAGAAGGGGAATGGAAATCTAGCCGCAGTGAGAGGACAGGAGTAGTGAATTTGGCTCTTCAAATGACACACAGCAAGCACAGTGGTGGTTATTTTGTTAAGTACTGTTCAAGGAATACAGTGACAAATGAGGAAGGGCGGTATCTTCCTGGTGGTATTTTTCCCTTTCGATGGTCTATCTGTTTTAAGGAGGGGCATTCACAAATGATTATTTCTAAAGTTCTTTCTCTGAAATTTCTGATTGAACTCATGACCATTTCCACTGATATAAAAACTAATAATATCAACTAGGCTTGCCCACAAGCATAAAAAATAAATCACACAGCTCCAAAATTTAAAGAGTTAATTCTTTCTTGAATGGATTCTTTCAGGAATATTTACACAAATGTGGCTCACATGGTCACTATCCACCCAAATTTGTGGAGTGGATTTTATAGCTTAAGCTGTTCTTGTTTTACCCTTCATAATGTCACATCTCTAAACCTGAATATACCCTTAACTCTGTGCTACTCAAAGTTCAGGGACCAGCACTACCACCTGGGGTCTGGTTACAAATGCAGAACCTCAGGATGCACTCCAGACCTACTGAGTTAGAACTTATATTTGTACAAGATCCCTAGGTGATTCATATATACATTAAAGTCTGCTAACCACCATCTTGTAAGATGTTTTATTATTTAAAAATCATTTAAGCCCGTTTTAACAGTTCTTCTAAGAAAGTCTTCCTTACACTGAGTTGTGATGTGCCATCCCTAGGTCCCATTTATGGATGCTTCTCTGGTAATTAGAATACTCACAGAAATAACTTCGACCTTAAGCTTATTGTGAAAATACTTTTAAAATAAACTCAAAGTTCTTTTTTTTTTTTTTTTTTTTTTTTTTGATGTGTGCCATGTTTGGGGGGAAAAAAATCTTTAAATCCATTACAAACTTTCCATGACCCTCCACACTGCTGCTATTTCTACTGATAATCAAAAATATATGCTACAAAGAAAAATAAAAGCAGATACCCACATTAAGTCAACATTAGCAACTGATCAATAAACATGGCATAAGAGTCAAATGAAAAACATAATACAAAAAATGTCTCTGGTCTTCTGCCATGCCACCCTGAATGTGCCCGATCCCAACTGATCTCGGAAGCTAAGCAGGGTCGGGCCTGGTTAGTACTTGGATGGAAGACCACCTAGGAAAACCAGGTGCTTGTAGGCGTTAAAAAAAAAAAAATGTCTGAGGCCAAATTATTTGCAAAATATTATTCTTGGTGGGAAACATATACAATTCAAAGTGAGAATGACTACTTTTGTCTAACTGAAAGAAATGGGATTTCCCTCTATATATGCTCAGCATTTTAAATGTTATCACATTTAAGCCTTACCACAAACCTATAGGTGGACAGTTTTAGTCTACATTTTACAGAA
>NW_024350325.1:10855865-10954423 GCF_902729225.1 Pteropus medius | reverse complement strand
ACCCTGAAGTTTAACTTATATATATTATTGAAATCTGCTCTGGACAGTTCGATGAATTATCACATTTGTATACCCTCATGTAAATACCACCCAGGTCATTTCCAGCACCCCAGCAAGAGGTCCCACCCAGTCAGCAGCCCCTTTCCCACAGGTAACCACTATTGACTTCTAGCACATACACTAGTTTGGCTTGTTTACTGAAATTCATACAAATGAAATTGTGTAGAATGTACCTATTTGCGCCTGGCTTCCCTCATTGAATAGTTTTAGAAGGGTCGGTGTAGAAAGGGAATGCTTTACTAGGGGAACAGGATAAGTAAAATAACCAGGATGGAGGAGAATGCCCTAAAGCATGGAAGTGGGCTGGTAGAGGACGTTGCAGGAAAGGAAGCTGGAAAGATAGGCCTTTCAGATGATGGGTGGCCTTGAATGCCAGTAGAGAATGTCTGAAGGTGTTTTGAGGAGATGAATGATATAAAGTGGTATGTCAAGGAATTTGACATCACAGCTTTCCCAGAGTAGAATGAAGAAGGAAACTGGAGGCGAACTCAGGTAGTGATCCAGGTGTGAGATGGTAAGGGTCATAGGGAAGTGAGGAGAGCCAAGACTCTGAGGGATCCTCAACTTGATGCTCCACTGTGGAAGCTGGAGTTGATGAATGGAATGTTTTCCAAAGCTCCAGGATGAGACTACTAAAAAAATGGTGGTAGTGCTATTCGAACAATAACGAAGTCAGGAGGGAAGACCAGTTTTAGGGCGGAAAATAAATTTAAGGCGACAGTGAGGCAGTTATTTATTTACCAGCTAGTTGACAGAGTAGACTAAAGCTCAGGAGAAAAGATGTGGACTTGTAGATATGGGATCAGTGTAGAAAGGGAATGCTTTGCTCGGGAGGTGAAAACACAAGAACTAAATGAGATTCCAGAAACCATGTGTCTGTATCCAGGCAACTAGCTGAAACCAGTGAGACCACCAGGAAAAAGCATAAAATACAGGAATGAATGTTGACGAATATTCACATAAAATAAGAAAAAAGAGTATGCAAAAAAAAGAAAGAAACAGGACTAGAAGAGGAGTAGGATAAAAATCAAAAGATCTTAGCATAAATGTAGCAACAACTCCTACAATAGGCATTCAATTTAAAGACACTTTTTCTCAGGTACAATCATTGTAAATTAGATTCTCTAAGAAAATACAAGGTACTTCAGAAGCTTCATTAACTCTTTCTAGCATCATCAAGGTATTAATGACTTTTATGCTTTGAACTTAAATTTTTTAAATTCAAATTCCTGTCTGAGTAGTCTAAACTTAGTAAATTATTGTTTGGGGAGACTATATAGTAGCCTAGTACTCTGAAAGAGTTAATGTAGCTTTCTAAACTGTCTAATTTACTCATAAAGTGCTTTCCATATTCAAGACTCTAACTCAATTTGCCTATCACCAATGATGATTTAAAGGCAATCCACTAAACTGGGCATTCAAATTTCTGTCCAAATTGGATCTAACAGATTTTTACTTAGACTTCTAATCATCAGAAATTCTAGATAATTAACAACCAATCAACAGTGGTTCTTCCTCAAGAAGTTTTTACAAATAAAAACGCTGAAAAGAGACAGAAAATCAGAAAACGTGAAATCAAAGCCTGCACAATAACGGTGTTTGGAAACATGAGCCTGAGGTGGGTCCTGTCTGTGCATAAATTATCCCACAGGCTGGGATTATAACTCAATCCCACTTTGTTTTCCTTCCTTCGTTGCATTCATCTTCCCTCTTCACTAGACTATAACTTCCACCACATGACAACTGATAAATTTGTTAAAACCCAGTCTTTCGGAGATATTAAATGAGAATCCCTAAGATAAAGCATGTTTGTTTTCTCAAAATGATGATGAAAATATGAAAAGAAGAATTTAGCTTTTTTAACTTGAAGCTAACTTTTATTGGCTTGAATCACTTCCAGTTATGCCGTCAGTGATCATTATTCCAATTTACATTATTCCCTGATTAAACTTACTCTTAAGAAAAAGCCAGTTGTCAAGTTCTGTACATTGCATTAAGTAGTGATTTTTAAAAGATAATGCATGGAAAAGAAAATGGAAGCATTGCAAAAACATTGAGTTCTGTTTCATTAAAGAAAGATGGCTGAAAAGATGGATGTTAGCTGAACCTCCTGTGGTAGCCATTTCACAATATGTGTAAATCAAACCATCGTGTTGTGCATCTTAAACTTATAGTGTGATGTCAGGTATTTCTCAATAAAACTAAAAAGAAAAAAATAGTTGACTTTTTCCCCTATTTTTCAAATTTGGTATTTTTAAATTATGAATACAAATGTCAAGTCCAATTTGCTCTCATCAAATCTTCAAGCAAATCTGAACAAACCAATCTTCCGAACTGCCCAATGCACTAAACGCCGATACTTTCAGTATAATATGATTTTGGAATTCCTATTAAAATTCTCACTGGTTAAATGGCTAATTGGTCAGACTGCACTTTTTGGCACATGCTTTCAAAGATGTTACTCTTGCTTTGCTATTCTTTTGAAAAAGAGCAATAATTAAGCGTATCTTTGTACAAGCATAACTTTATAATTAACATCTTCATTTGATAAATACTTTGAAATGGAAATATCACCAAAGATCCTCAGTTCAAACCTGTTATCTAAAACAATACCAGTAGAAGATCCATCTACATTTTCAAATATTACAGATTAAAAAATAAGATAACTGGAACTCTATGGAGGTTCATATGTTACTGAACTATATATCCACAGCTTTTGGAGCCAAGGGGCATTGGTTGAAATCGCACACAGAAAACTTCACAAAAACCTTAGCAAAAAGACAAGCTTTTTGGTTTTCATTTTATTTTCAGTTCCATCATGGTAGGAACAAATTAAATAAAAATTTTTAAAACTTTTTTTGCTAACTACAATTTAAATAACCAACCTACGCCTTAACTGTAAGTAGGTTATGCTTCCTCTCCCTAACTCTCTAAAGGTGAATCTGAGCAAAGAAACAGACGTGAACCACCAAGGAACACTGAATCTGAACATATTCTCTGAAATTTAGTCATTTGCAAAAAAACTAAGCCTGCTGTATAGAGAAATTTTCAAAACGAATAGGTATAGGAGATAACAGCTTTCAAAGGAAATTTGAAAAGCTTTCCTTTTCTCTACCCAGTCTCATTTTTGAGAACAAGAAAAAATTTAAGTTCAAAGCATAAAACTCATTAATATTGATCTCTTGAGGATTAACTATGGAGGATCGAGGAAGATGCACAATGTAAAAGACAATGAAAATCATATAAGCAATATAAAAGATTATTTCAAATACCCATGGAGAGATACTTATCCTCAATTGCTAATACAGCTTTTTTTAGTGCTCATGTTTTTCTATATAAAATCATTTAGTTTTAAAAAAAAGTTTTAATTTCATTCCAACATAATGCATTCTATCAGTAGCGATGATTTACACAGCCCCTAACATGCCACCTTGGCCACTGAATGCCAATCATTTTAAGGCTTTTATTTTCCAGGATTTGTGCCAGACATTTGGGAGTAGATTAACGACATATCCTTTTTTAGTTGACACACGTAAAGATGGTCTCAAATGCAAAATAAACAAAAAAACCATACTATGAAGCTACTTGATAAGCAAAAGTTTCTGTATGTTATTCACACTAGCATAAAATTGGTTCAGTGTTCAAGGCCCCAATCTAGAGGTAACTTTGTGTGGGATGGTTAAGAAACAAATGTGAATCTCACACACACACACACACACACACACTCACTCACTCACTCACTCACTCAGCTTATCCACTCACTGTCTCCTCAGTCACTCAACAGTTATGCCACTCTTAGGCCATTTCCTCGGTTTTTAATTGAAGGCACTATCGATAAACCTTCGAATCTCTTTCAACTTCTTACTAGGCCCACCATGCCTTTTACGTTCATTTTAGACTTCTCCCAGCACACGTTTAAGATAAATCTATTATTTCAATACAAGGTAATGAAGAAAAACAATCTATATCATAAATAAAGTAGATTAAGATGTGCCTTTGGCAATCGACGTTCTTAATGACCATTAGGTCAAAAAGCGTTTGCTATCCAATGCAATCCAGACTAGACCAGACCAAAACGCTAGCTGGTCAAGTCATCAAAAAAAGGGGGAGGTTAAAGGACAGAATATTTTTAAATGATATGCAAGCCTTAAACATTTACCTTAAAAATT
Organism: Pteropus medius; assembly: GCF_902729225.1. Classification (NCBI taxonomy): domain Eukaryota; kingdom Metazoa; phylum Chordata; class Mammalia; order Chiroptera; family Pteropodidae; genus Pteropus; species Pteropus medius. The sequence goes on along the minus strand of NW_024350325.1, from coordinate 10,950,194 downwards.
TACATGTAAATGTTCTTTGAGGCAAGGTCCTCTGGCTGAATTTCTGGTCTTTCTTATAAACCCACAATGCATTGTCCCTGAAGATTTACAACTGTGATTTTAGAGTGGAGGAGTGGAATCTCGCTATCCAGTGCATAGCAATCCAACCACCAAATCCTTCATGCTTTCCCCCAATCTTGTACAGGGTCCGACCACACCTAATTTATCAACAATTTAAGTCTTTCCAAAGTGTTCAATTTAGTTTTCCTAAAGACAATTATTTCATTCAGATTTAATGGATGCATTTAATATTTAATGATTTTTTATTAATTGAGAAAACAAGTAAGGCTGCACAAACAGATGTGAAAATGCATAACTGAGTTCCAAGAGAAACACAATTGGACTGGCGTACTGTGGGTAGCTCAGGCAGTCAGAGTGCCACATTCAACCAGAAGGCTGTTTACCGTGGAAATGGAGAAGCAAGGGATAATGTATGCACTGGGCTGAGACAGCTGCTACAGTAGATGCTAGAGTTACTACCAAGACTACACTGAACTAAACATCTGTGTGCCGAACAGGGGTAAAGTCAGGGAAGACTACACCCAGGATGGTTTTTTGTAAATGTCTGATTTATGTTGAATGTGATAAAATAAGCCTGAATTGTTTCAACTTCCACTAAAAAATTAAAAAATAATGACGTTCCACCCAAGAAGCACTATCTTAACACTTTAAATGTATAAGACTTGAATGTTACTTGTTCCTACAAGTCCATCTTCTGGAAAATCTGTACAGTGATACTGTATATGTATATGCATGTATTTACAAGCTAATTAATGTGCACATATCACCACAGGTAACTCTCAATTATCTCATACTTGGCTTGATACTAGATTTTTAAAAAATTCTCCTAGACTTTGGAATACATGGTATAGTCTGTATGTATAGTTCTATAGTTCTTTTAGCACGTTTATCTTTCCTTTTTGTTCTCTACACCTATATTAGAATTGATGCCCAGCATTGATGAAAAGGCACACATACACAATCTATACTACAGATGACTAAAAAGGTTAACACTACACTTAATCGCCACAAGGCTTTCTTTCTCTGCTGGAATATTTCCTCTTTGAAATGTCCTAACAGGCAATACTTGCTCTACATCACACAGCTCTCCATTTGCTCACATATTTGTAAATATTACTGTCATCTCTAAAAATATCTTTATATAGAACAGAGCACAACCCACTAGGTTAAGGTGTTATCTTCTTCCAGACGGAAACCAAGTGTATTTAACATTACAGCGAGTAACACAGCTGTATGTTAACTTCTTCCTAAAATCCAACTGGTTTCTGTTTGATACAAACTCTTTTCTCTGGTTCTGAAACTGCTTCAAGGAATGCAGATTTTACTATGAATAATCACATTTGTTAAATGCCATAGAAACCTGAAATCTGTTCACAGAATTTAAAAGCTGGTACATAGCTCTAGATTTACTAAAAATCAAATAACAAAACTGGGTAGTAATGTTATTTTACTCACAAAAACGTGATTTAACATTTTTTAAAACCCTTAAGTGAACACTCTGAGTCTGTAATAGTAAAGGAACAGGAATCCCCAGGAAAAGGTACTATTCTCAATGAAGTTATAATTCCTTTTAACATGCTTTAGGTAGACAAAATTGATAATTCAAATTTTCCAAGTATCTATATATATATAATATATACATATTACATATTTTATCATCAAATCCTTATTTTTAGCAAAACCATGCACTGTAGAAAAAAGTCAACACTAAAAGTCAGTAGTACATGTCAACAAGAATAGATAACTACACAGAAAAATAACTCAAAATTTATTACTTGATCCTATCATTTTATTCTGTGATCAAGAAACAAACAAGTAGATCTTTCCAGGATATTTTGAAGACAAGTTCAATCTGTTTGCAGATGCTGTTACAATTGGTGCTTAAAGCTTTAACGGTATTACTGTTAGCAATATACACATGAAAAATTCTCTGCTCAATAGCTTCCAACTCTCAATAAGAAATGACGGGCCCCCACTTTTCCTGCCAGTAATCCAACTCCAACTGCACTTCTCAATTCCCTCTACATGCCGCCCCCTCCCACGACCATCCCTTTGTTCAGACTGCTCCTACCACCCTGTATCTCTTCCCTTCCAGCCCAAAACACAGCCTCAGCCCGTTGTAATTCTACTCACACTTCAGCTCTCATCATAAGTGCGGGCCATATTTTTCCTGGTGCTTTCAACCCAATGTGACCTTTCTAGCACCTAGAAACCCTTTTACATTTCTCTATTCACTTGCCCATAATACTTAAGTTCACCTGTTAGCCTCTTAAGGCAGAGGCTGTGTTGTGTCATCATCGACTACACAAAGTGAAGGAACAGTATCTCAGGTAATCACTGGAGATGCAGGGCCAGCAAAAACAAGCAACTAGTGTGTAAAAGAATGCCACAAACTACACCAAAAGTGCTGCCAACACAAACCACTAATATCAGCTGACAAGTGTTTAAAGTTAGAAACTGTGAACCTAATCATCTAGAAGATGTACTTGGGCTGTGCGATAATAAAAGTATCAACAAACCAAGGACAACAGGAAAGATATCCTGACATAATAATGCAGTGGAATTTACTCAAAGTCCTGGTCTACCCAACCAAAACACTGTAAAGACAATTTTTCCAAACGTTAGATAGCAAAATGAAGCAACTATAAAAACTGAAGATCAAAATAACATCCATTACTTTAGTGATCAAGGTGGTTTCAAGCATACCAAGTTGACTACCAAACTGAGGTTATATCATCTTTCAACACCAAGACTATACCACACCCATCCTGTCACCTGAAGCTATCTAGCTTAAAAACACTCTTTCAAAGACTAGCAACATTTCAAAAGTAGTATCGTTTATGAAAAGGGAGTTTCAAATGACCACACATCACGTTCTCTATTTTCTGGAAGGGCAGGGGAGAGGCAAGGTGCCAAGAGGGATTGAGGAGGGCTGTGGAAGTGGGTGTCTATGCTACACTCTACTTGCCACTGTCCCTCTATTTCTTTCCTAAGCCATACTTCCATCTTAGGGCCCTGCGTCCTCATCCATCCAACTTCCTCACTGCCATTCCTGTTCCCCATTTCCTAAAAAGCACATCTGATCACATCCTGACCCTGCTTAAAACCCCTTGGTGGCTTCTTTTTTCCTTCAGGTAAACATTATGCCAAGGCTCTCAGATCCAACCTGCCTTCCTCTAAAGCCTTGCCTCACTCTCCCTCTCCCTTCAGACTTTGTATTCAGGCTCCCAAAATATACTGTGCCATTTCGTGCTTCCCAGAGGCTCCCTAAAATCCTCAAAATTTCTTACAAGTAAGGGTCCCCTGTCCCTCCCGGCCAGAGATCACTGTTGCCTCCTGCATGTCTCCTGTGTTCCTTGTCCAGGCTTCAGTGACAGAAGACACATGGAGCTACAACTGCAAGAACTGGAAAACTGGACAGTGACCATTATTTTCTTGTACTGCACTGAGTGCCTAACAAAATGCTGGAGACATAGCAAAGAGAGTATGTGATGTCCACATCAACATTGCAGTCCTTGGGCTACATAACATTCCAAATCCCCAGAGGCAACTATCCACCACAGTTACTAAATATGAGCACAGAAAACCCACATTCTTCTTGGAGACACTTCTAGCTGTACCCTCACTAATTTCCCATGAGTGACCAGAAAGAAGAGGGAAGAGATAAAGTTAGGTACTGTCTCCACTCTCAGGGAATTCAGAGCCTACTGAAAGATTCTATAACCCTAAATATAGCATTCAGTAGTCATTATTCCACATTACTTCCACTATTTGACCTCCTTTGGCTACTGAAGTCATTTCTTTTGCCCTTGGGTGTTTCCCAAGTTTTACAAACTTTCTGATACCTGGCAACATAAAGGTGGACTGGAGGTGCCAATAAATGAAACCTGCATATACAGATAGGGAATGAAATCTCAATTGTAGTGGTAAAAGGAACGACAGCGATAGACTAGCCCAACATCTTTATTTTATAGAACAAGTGGCCCAAGACAGAGACAAATTACACAAACTGCCTGGGGTCTGCCAGCAGGTCTCAAGTTGAACCAGATTTAAAATCCAGATCTTCTATATCTCAGCTCCATTCTCTTGCCCCTAACCTGTGTCCCCCTGTGTTGTGTTCAAATCAGTCCAAAGTCATATGAAAAGCTGAACTGGTGTTTCCTGGGGCAGAGGAAATGAAAAAAGCCAAAGGCAGCAAGGTAGTACAGCATATAATCTCATAACCAACTGCTTCCTTCAGCTGCTAACACTTTTAGCATTTGTGGTAAAAAGAATTGTCGGTCCGAATTGTTCCCCATGTAGTTATTTCCATGGCACCTGGCAAGATGAAGTGCATTTCCCTACTCCTTAAATTCAGGCTTGGCCATGTGACTTATTTTGGCCAATGAGATGTTAGTGAACCCGATACAAACAGAGGCTTAAAAGCAACTTGAGCATCAGACATCATTACAGAATGTCACTTACCTTCCAGCCTGGGCCTCAAAGTGAGAAAAAGAGTAAGCTGCCCCAGGCAACTTCATACATGTGAGCAAAAACTATATGCTTACTGGTGGATAAGCCACTGAGATTTTGAGGTTGTTATGCAGCAAAAGCTGGCTGATAGAATGTCTTACACTTCAAGTCAAAAATGCATACTTCTCATTATCTATCACCGTTGTATCCCCTCAGAGTATATAAGTGCCTTGTTAAACAAAATAGCAACCACCTAATTTTTTTTATCTCCATTTTACTAAGTTCTTGAGGCCATCTTTTATTTGAATTATCTTCAGAAAAGAACATGTCTCCAAATTAAACTGTCATCCAAGTGCTTTACTGATTCTGAAGGTAGGTTATTATGTAAGGGGGAAAAAAATGTATCCTTTCAGTATCACCTCAGGAAATGCCTCCTCCCTTCTAAGCAGTAAGATTTGTCACGATCACAGTTAATTTATTAGAAGATAATTTTCAGCTTAGATGATGGATCCTACAGATAGGTGGGAAGGGAGTACATGTACTAAAGATTTTTCAAAGATTGCTTTAAAACCCTCAGCTGGAATAAATATTAAAATACACTAATTTTTTATATTTTTAAAGGTTTCCAAATCGGGGCAACATTAAACAATAACACTCAATGTAAATGTCCTTCGATTTAGCCACTTTCTTATTCCAGAACATAGGTCTATGTTATTAAAACTATTTCAACTTAATTATCTTTATCATTTGTAACTTTTGAAGCTTAGTAGACTTGAAATAAAATTACATTTAGATGATAAAACACATGGAATAAAGTCATCCGAAGGACAGAATACCAAACTGGGAGCCTACTTCTTATTTTTCCTTCTACTTGCCATGCCAAGGTTAATTTGTACTTCCTTTTGAAAGGATGTAATGATACATAATGCATGTTTTATGTATCAGTATACACAGTATTATATGTTTGGTGTATGTACAGAATTATGCATGAATACCATTTATGCAACAACACGAAAAATATAGGTTTGAAGGAACCTATCTTTTGATGTCAAAACAGTTGGTGATCTTCTTAGAAAAATAAAAACCAATTTGTCCATTGTGGACTATAGATAGTTAACCAGCATTTGACCAGGAAAACAAAGTGAAACATTCCTTCTGGTTTTTAAACTAAGAACAGTAGAACAGTACTGTCTTCAAAAAAGACTGGATTTGCATATGTTCAAATTGGTGTCTGAAGATATTCTATAGGGGGAATCCCTCAAGGCCAAAGGTTCTTAACCTGGAGCCTATGGATAGAATTCAAAGGATTTAGTAAACTTAGGTACAAGGGAGAAAAAACATACATTTTTATTTTTACTAACCTTTCACTGAAACATAGCATTTCTTTCCATTATGAAAACTGACAATGTAACAGTATTAGCAGTACCTGTGACTTTGACACCAATGGAAATCTGATACCTTCATATTATACTTGCTGTCAAAAATTCAAAATATTATTTACTTGTGATGAGTAATTACCTCAAAATTACGGTGACTGGCCACTAAATCCTGTTATTTTAATGTACTGATAAAGAAGCACATCTATTATCATATGACAATTCTGATAACTGTATTCACTGTCACTGGTTTTCTTTGCAACCCCACGTGCTGCTATTAACTAGGGACGCCCAGAGCGGGAAGGAAGACAAGCACAGTGGAACAGGAGAGAGGAGAGAACAACATATATGTCTGTAACAGTGAAATTAAAAAATGGTGATTATGATGAAGCATCTGTCTATTTGGCACCATCTAAAACCAGCAAGTAATAATTGTACAACAAGGAGTGTTTAGTGTGTGAGGTTTAGGACACTGTGCCAGGAAACCTAAAGCATCCAAGTTGTAAAACATTCTAATAAGCAGGCAATCCTTGGCCCAACGTCCAAGTTTCTGCCCTAACCTGTTCCTTATGATTATGATTTTAAAACATCCCAGTGTCAGCAGGTTCACTGTGAGTCAGACCTGAAATAATAAATGGCTTATTTTCCATCCTGATGGAGGAAATACATCATGGCTCATTGTGGCTCACTTAACTGAGGCTGTTTTTACAGGAAAATATAAAAATAACTAAGTCATCCCGCCTTAGCATTTTTAATTTTTTTTTTATAAACAAAGCTCTATATTATAATGCACTTTAAAAAGGCATGTTTTCAATATGAGCTATAAAAACAATACTGCACAAATGCCTAGAAGGAAAAATAATATAAACAGAAAGAAAATTAAGTTTTTGACCAACAAATACCTGGTGGGCCAAGATAACCAATTAAATGCATGCATTTCATCAAGATAAAAGTGCTGCTTATGGAAACTATTAACCACATGATAATGCTGTTAATGATAGCCAAAATCTTTCACCACCATTTGTTAAGGTTGCCAGATTTTATAAAACTACATTTATTTATACACAAACATATACATATATTTCAGTACCCCAAGTCTTAGATATTACAGGCTCTCAATTAAAAGTTGGGGGGAACGTTGACATCTTCAACAAAAATGAATGCTTATTCACTGACATCTATACTGCATATAGACTGTAAAATCCATCATGTCTGCAGATAAAATTACTAGAATGAGCAAACAGTATATCCTGGGAACAGTGAGTTTGTTCTATCCTGCTATTTAAACATATTCTACATGACCTTATAGGTTCTGAAGACCGCTGATAACACCACTTTAGAATGTAATCTTGTTTGTTACCAAAATTGTGCTAAAGTGGGTTCAGTACATTAAAAAAAAAACCTTTTCTAACAAGACATCATCACTGTAGCCAGTATCAGGTAAGTATGGTATAGATTTCAGGGTATGACCAATTAGTTTAGAATTATATATAAGGTTCTTGGTGTATATAATACATCTGAAGACAAAAGAATCCATAGCTCTGCCAATTACACTGAGAGAGTGAAGCCATCATTCCATCCCATCTCCATGAAATAGTGCTGGGTGGTAATACAAGTTGCTAGGAGTTCCCACTGACTTATCTGCCCATTCCCTACTCACCTGACTCTTCTCATGCCCCCTAAACACAAATGGGGAAATAAGGAAAGAACACATATAAAGGCAAACATAAGAAACTGTATTTCAGTGTAGTGGTGTTCTCATTTTCCAGTATTAACAAATTTTAAACTCTACACTCCCGAGCCATTTTCTCCTGCCATCACAGATACAGCATTATTGACAGTTAAAAAAACAAACAAACAAAAAAACCCCTAAGAACTAGCGGGCATGGCTTTGCCTTGCCTTCTGCAGGAATCACCAAGGACAGGGTCAGTAGGCTCTGAGAGGCCTGTCAGAGAAGTCACTGCACTTGGAAGTTCCAATTCTCTATTTTCCATTTATTAGCTGTCGCACCATGGAGACCTAAAGTCTTATGGACAAAAAATCTGGGCTTTATCACCTCTCCCATCAGGTTCTATCAAGATCAAATGGGATAGAGTATGGCAGGCACAAAGCATGTAACAGACATTCAAATATTAAAAGAACGCACCATATATGAGGGGGAAAAAAGTTACAGGGTCTCCTCCATGAATCTGTAAAATTAAGTCTCAGGATGACACCTCAGCTTTTCAACCTTAAGGAAAAAAAGAGAACGGATTCTTGATGTGTGTTATGATGTGTGTTACACACACACACACACATACACACACACAAATACATATACATACACAAGTGCAATTCTACCTAAGAAGATTTCTTTGAAAAGGTAAGTTGATCCTACAATTTCTATGGCCCAGAAATTTTAAAGTCCTAGGAACAAAATTTTTTTTTTTTTTTTTTTTTTAAGTCAATTCCACTGCTGGTATATCAATTGATCTCAAATTTTAATGTCAACTTTTAAAAAGAGGAAATGATCCACAAATTTTATTTTCCCTTTCTCCATACTTTTTTGATCCACAATATGCAGGAAAAGAACTAAACTTTTACCTACCACAATTTTAAGATATCTGTTAGATGATCCTAAGTATTTGAATCTTGAGATCTTGGTTAAAAAGAATAACTAACACACATAAACTCATTTCTCCATAAAGATTATCACTAGGTCAATGAAACATAGCAAAGTCAAAGTATCCTCTTTTGGAAAGTGGCATGTGTGCTGAGGGCAGGGTCTGTGTGAAGAAAAGCTACAAGTAGAAAGAGAGTGAAAGGTCAGTAGCCTGTCATCTCTCTCTTCCTTAGGCATAGAAGGATGTGACACAGTTACATGTGGTTTACAAGAGGCCTCCTCCCTTGATCTGTTTCTCCAACCCTTCCCCAATCTAAATCAATTTTTATTTTCAGTTTGGTGTTTAAAGAAAAAAAAGTTACCACACACAGAGGGTCTTTAAGTCTCAGACTTTAATCATATCAAAGTCTGGAACTTCAAAGTTACAGTTCCCACAGCAACTGCAACTTGGCTCCCATATGCAATTTGAGTGTTACTGTATAAGGTAGTCTCTCTGATTTAAGGCCTTGATGTGTGTGGGGGCAGTGTGGCCAAGTCACAGGCACTATGAATTTGAATTTCCTAACTTGGTTGAGTTTAGTGGGGCGTTATCATCTACATTTAAAACAGGTCCCCAAAGAGGAAGCACATTAAGGTCACTTGAACAAACATGAGCTCAGGCCACAACAGAATCATCTCACTGATTGCCTGGCAGCCCTGCTTCTTCGGTTCTATAGTCTTCCATCAGGATCCTGGAACCAGGACTGACAGGACAGCTCCCACAAGATTTAAAGTTGGACACTCATGGCTAGTACCATTAAATGGCTCATTTTTCTAAGTGCCTGTGAAGAGCTTTAACAGACAAAGTAAATCAAGCCCCTCCCCTAAAGAGAAAAAAACAGAAATAAACTACCATCCAACTCAGCATTTCAACTAGTGGCAGTTACCTTTTCTCTACCATAGTGGTTTCCAAAGGTATTTTCCAGCAGTCCTAGTTCCTGCTTTCAGTGGCCACTCTATTTCAGGAATAAGAACAAAATTCAATACAGAGACAGATGTTGGAAAAGTCCCAAGGAACTAACTTGGCGCCAGTGGTTATGTGCAAGTTCACTGGCCATGCTTCTAAAAGCCAAATTGTCTGCTGCCTCCTTGGTCCCGGCTATTCCATCTCCTCCAGTGCCTGAAACTTTTGAGGCTAGATCTATACAACCATCAAGAGATGTGCTGACCATGAGCTGGGTCTACTTTAGAAAGGCTAGAGCACTGCTGGGAATGTGACTCTCTGTTTCAAAGTACAATCCTGCGATATGATGGCATTGCATTTAATTCATCTGAAAATGCTACCCAGAAAGTAGCCTACATGACTCGACATCACTGAAATTATAAAAGACCTGAAAATATAGTCAGTCCACCTTATTTTGCAAAAAGGAAAGCTAAGGAACAGAGGGACAAGTTCTCATATGAGAATGATGCTGAATAATGAGGAATTTCAGTGCTGCACAGTCAGTGGAAGGCCAAGGCCCTGGGCCCTCCAGAGAAAAAGTACATGTGTAGCAATACCCTTCTCACCTGGCGGCCAGCCTTCCAACCTCAGCCGTTCAGAAAACATTTAGACTATTTGAACAAACATGAACCAAAAAGAGCAGAAAGAAAGTGATGAAAGTAGAGTGCAGATCCACAGGGCACAGAGCCCGCCCTCCCCCCGCCCAGCCTTAGACCCTCATCCAGAGCCTGCTGGATTTATATAAAATAAGGTCACTTATTTAACATACACTACATTATACAGGCCTCCTGAGAGGCCTTCCTAGCTTGAAGACCATTTTTAAGTAGCTAGGAGACCAATCAAAATATAGTTCAGAAGAGATATTTCAATACCTCCAAAAGGCATTAGGAGCCAGAAAAGGGGATGCTCCCAGTGCCCACTCCCAGTCACCCTAGTAAGGTAGAAAGCATATGGTGAACTCGAACGTATTGGAAAGTACATTCGTGGAACAAGCACTTGCTGGGCATCTACTATCTTCTGGGTTCAAAGGAATGAACAAAACAGACAGAAAATGTTTGTCCTTGTGCAGCCCATGCTCTAGAGAGGAGACTGACAGGCAGACCACATGCAGTAGGGTCAGGTGGCAATAAATGCCATGAAAAAAAATTAAGCAAAGGAGAGTAGGAGGGATGTACTAGGGATGGGGAGGCTACCATTATCAACAGAGCTGTCAGAGAAGGGCACGCGGAAAAGGTAACATCTGAGTAAGGGAGGTGACATGAAAGAAATCAGCCATTCAGATACCTGAAGAAAAGCGGTGAGGGGCAAAGGATGGTGCCAAAGCCTCGAGGCAGGAGGATGCCTGGCCTGCAAGAAGGTCAACGGGACCAGAGGGATATGAAAAGGAGGGAAAGGAGGTCGGAGAAATGACTAGGAGATCAGGCCAGAGAAGCCTCACAGGCCGTTGGAGGAACCTCAGCTTTTATACGGAGGGAGCCAGGCAGCAGGGGACGGTTTCCAGCAGAGACTTGCTCTGGCCCTACAGGCAGCAGGCAGAACGGAAGTGAAGGCCCAAGCAGGAAACCAGGTAGGAGATGCAGCAAAAAAAAAGGGTGAGAAATTATATGGCTTGGACAGGGGGTATCAGCAGAAGAGGTGAGAAGTGGAAGGAAATTGGGCTATTTTTGAAGATAGAAATGACAGAATTTTCTGATTAAATTGTATGTTGGGTGGGAAAGGAAGAAAAAAGGTCTTTCTGAATTCAAAAGTGTTTTAAAGTTATTTGTACTACTTACTTAAATGGAACACAAATATCTTAGTAGAACGTTCTGAGAAAAGAATACTGCACACACAACCAAAAATAAAGTTAAGGATCTCTACAGAGGGTCTAATGTTTGAAGAAGTATGAAAAAGAGAGACGGAAATATTGATAAAAAGACAAGAAACAAAACAGGCACCTCTACAAAGTTCTGCAAAGGAAATGAGTCTTGAGGATGAGACAACGTACGTCTGATGAAGTGGTTGGGGGAAAAGATTTCAGATGAAGAGGCTCATTCAGCAAAGGGCAAAATGCACACAGGGAAGGACAAGAAGTCTATCAATAAAATCACAGGTAGGAGCAGCAGAAAGGGATTTCATAATGGGGAGTCACTTGGCTGCAAGAAAAGGCTATGAAGAGGAATGTTATTTATTACAGGAGGTACATGTTAGAAGCTAGACAGGGACAGAACCAGACTGACATACAGAGGGAAGATGAAGCTTTGTTTCTGTGCTGAGTTGGGGTAGATGCAAGGGGAAAGAAGCACAATTACGATAAGACTTAAAGGAGACCCAAGGAATGAAAAAAAATGGACTGGCACTACAAGGTAGTCTCGACGGAAGGAGGGGCCGGGAACAGGGGGAGAAAAGTAGCAACTAACTTCAAGTGCCATATGCAATTCATAGGTAGTGCTGGTAGAGTCGCAGAGGAAACACTAACAAATTCTGAGTTTTTCAGGTGTTCTTTTTCCAAGTGAAATCCTTTCTGCTCTAGACCTCCTACCTTAGCATGCAAACATATACAGAGACCCCGCCCACCTTCCTGAATCCAAGCCACTTTAAATATAAATAACTAAACAGACCTTTAAAATGCACAAAAATATTTATCTCTACATGGAATCCAAATGAAATGAGAGGAAAAGAAATAATATTTTAGGGAACAATCTACCTCTAATGACTAAGGAAATTAAAAAGGTAAATGGTTATTAAGAACATTTACCACTAAAAAGAGAAAGGTGGCTTATCTCTGCAGAGCTCAGATTCTTTTGACGGAAAAGAGGAAGACCGGATAACATGGCCTGGTATCCAAGGGCCAGATGGGGAATTCAGTCCTAGCCAATGGAGACACGGAGCCACAGTACACACACTTTAGGCCACTGAACAAATAATAACCACTTCAGACTCATTTTTTCATTTGCAAAATAGAAACCATAATGTGACACACCTGTGAAAATTACATCATCTGCATTTTTAAGTATTCTTTCCAGAGTAGTTCAAGATGTAAGAACTTTAAATGCACACGTAAAAACGCCAATTCATAATAAAATAAACACTTCTCATTCTTCCAAGCTCCTAAGAGCTGTGTTCCACATTATAGGATTACGTTTCGGTGATGAAGGCAGAGTGAAGAGTAAATGTCATTTAATTGAAGAGCAGAATAGTTAAAACTAAGAGCCTTAAAGACAGATAGGCATGAATTTGATTCCAGGTTGATATTTTTAATTAACTATGTTATCTACCTAAAATATCTAAGTCTTGATTTCTGCTTCGAAGAAAGGGAACAGGAACATTATCTACTTTATATGGATGGAATAAGAATTAGAACTAGATATGCCCTTAGCATATAGCACAAAATAAGCACTCAATAAAAAGGTAGTTATCTCATAAGCTTGTCTCAATTTTTATTTCCACTGGCATTCCAGCAGTAAAAAGCAGTATAAAAATGGGGCTATTCCCACTTCTCAAAAAAACCTTAAAGCACTCTGTGAGACTAGCGGTTGTCTACAAATGTTTGAGGCTGCTCAGAAGATATCTGATGGATTGTTATTCTTTGGCATTACATAATTATTTGTATGCAGTATTATATCAGATCTGTATAATCTCTCCTAATTAATGAGTTTGACAGTTTCCTTATATTCTGTTAAAGACTTATCCTTCATTCTAAAATAAAAAATCTCAAATTTCATAACTGTGGAAAGAGCTAGATGTACAGAAGAAGTATTTCAAAAAACAAAAACAAAAAACCATGATTAAACTGGCAGAGTCTCAACACGACATTCTGGGATATCATTCCCCCAGTGCCAGCTCACCCAGGCAGTTTCTTTCTTTTCTGGCAAAGACAAACCTGCCTTTCCCAAGTCAAAGATATCTAAACGAAAGTAGCCATGCCTTCTGTCAATGCCACTATTTCCTGAGCCACTTCCACCACAACTGTAAAACAGGGCTTGGCAGGTAGTTCTTTCAGGATTGTTAAGATGGTGAAAGGACAGTGCACGAAAAGTGTGCAGCTCTATGCCAAGCACACAAAGTGATAAAAAACAAAAAATTAGCTCTTTGTTACTCTTGTTATTGATAAATTTCAATCCTTTAAACTTATTTTCCAGTTTCCTCCAATTTGCCCATTCTCCAAGAATTTACTAGAGCTATAAGCAAGCATGGAGAAACAATTTCTCCAGATAGGAGGAGACTCCCCAGGGCATTATCTGCTTCTAGTATTAAAATCAAAGATTTAAGCCTATGCCAGTCATTTTACAGGGCTTTAAGTATGCTAATGGTTAACAGTTATACAGTTAAATTCTCAGCTGAAAGAATAATCTTTTATCAAGAGTACCGCTAAATCAAAACAAAACAACATAATTTGCATTTATTTATCTTTCCTCTTATCATCCAAAGGAAAAGTTAAAAAATAAAATAAAATACAGATAAAAGAGAAACCAGCTTCTGAAATAACACAACCATTATATTGAAATACATTCCTCCAACTATCAAAAATGTGACCATAAGACATTAAGCCATTGGTAGGCTACGCCATGTACACAGGCTTTTTTAAGTGACCGTGGGGATTCTGTGGGGCATTAGTTCTTACTGTTGCTAACTGTTATTAATAAACCTTTTTTTCCTCTGTATTTATATCTGTGTATCCCAAGAATACCCAAAAGTCCGACCAGCAAACATCCCAATGACAAAAAGCAAAATGAGAAAAGCAAGAAAATCAACAATAGAATTAAATTACATTGACAAGTTCAAATGCTGGGTTAAAAAAAAAAAATCAAGATAAAATTCCACATTCAACAGTTATTTTTTAAAAATGTGAAAAACTGAGGGAAATATGTTTGAAGATAATCAGAAAAAAGTTTGCTGACTGCAAGCTTTATATGAACTATCAGAGTGATACAGATACAGACACTGATCAAACTGTTAGGGTCCTAGGCTGCATTAACCAAAGTATAATTTCCAGATCACAGGAAATTATAGCCACATCATAAAGGAGTAGCTGAGCTTTTTACTGGCATACTTTAAGAAGGACACTGATAAAAGACAGTACATCCCATAAAGAGAATAGAGGTCAGTTCTGCAAACTACAGTCAAAGAAGTCCTCTATCTCTGGAGATAAAGAGGGACTAGGTGACCCTCTGCAGGAGATGCTGAAAAAAGATATGATAGTCTCAATTCTAAATTTTATGCACCTTAAGATTATGTTCTTATCACAGCATGGTAGTGCCATTCACAGAAAACAGGTCAGTAGTGTGATCAAAGCTGTCAGTGACTTACATTACTGCAAAAATGTCACTCATGAACTTCCTAAGATCATACAGAAATACTGTACTACAGGAGCTTCATAAAAATTTACCAGAACCCACAAAAATGCTTTGCTTTAGCACATCTAAAAATTGTACCATAAAAGAACAAAAACTCAATATCATTTACCAGGTATTGTCCACCCTTATCCTACCACTTATAAAATTCTAGTACATATTGTGTAGTAAGAAAGGTACACCAATTAAAGAATGGGGGTGGGAATCATAGGCCAGAGTAACCATCTCACCATAAATTAAATGGTGGTTATCTAGACATATAGCAGGGCAAAACTGTATATGAGTTTTAAAGTTTAGTTTTAAATACTTTTAAAGTTTTAAATACTTTTAAAGTTTATCGGCTCGACTCTGAATTATTTTCCAAGTATATGGAATTATCTACTTTCCCAATCTATTATCTTTTTTGTAAACATGTGAAAGAACGTGTCTATAACTTTTAATAAGATTATTTC
Source organism: Pteropus medius (assembly GCF_902729225.1). NCBI lineage: Eukaryota > Metazoa > Chordata > Mammalia > Chiroptera > Pteropodidae > Pteropus > Pteropus medius. The sequence goes on along the minus strand of NW_024350325.1, from coordinate 10,934,936 downwards.
ACTAATGAAAATAACTATCTCATTGAGAATTATAGTTTTTTATATACTTAAAAAAATATACATTTCAGCATTAAAGATTTGTGTGCATATTCTAAAGCTCTTTGCCAACCAATTATAAAACAGTTTCAAATGTTATTGGAAAGTAACAAAAAGTCTAGTGCTATGTAAAGTTTTAATTGGATAAATTTGAGTAAAATCATGAAAGTACTATTTATTATAATAAGTGGATTATTAAAGACAAAGCTGCTTAAAGCTTTAATGCAATGCATTACCACACAGAATTGAAACGTAAAATAAAGTTAATCTAGATTCAAGCCAAAAAAAGGGAATAAAAGCATTACCATGACTACCATACAAGTGGCATGTTGATAAAACTGTTCATTATGACCTAAAACTAATTTGACATGGCACAAACATACTAATGATTAAGTATTAAACAGGGTGTCTAAAAACTCTTACGGGATCTCCTCACTAAATAAAATACAGTATCAACAACTTACACTACTTGTCCCCAAGGTTAATTAACAGATTACTTTTCCAACAAATACAGCAAATTCTGAATACTGTTCAGTAAGTGTCCATAATTTCCCACCATGAACACTGAAGAGCAAAAAATCCACATGTATCCCAATAGAAAATTCTATAGAGTTTATAATACTTAAATTTCCATTAGCTTAAACTCAATTAAAAAGAGTCTAATTTTTCACAGAGAGGGAGAATGTGGTTATATGACCTTGTGGTAATTCTACATTAAGGCGACTGCCCCTTTAAAATATTTTAGATGCAAATTAAACGAAAGCAAGGCTCATATTAGGTACATTATAGAAACAATAACCTTCCTATTACTGTTTGCCTTAGCATGTATACATGTCAAAAGCAATACAGGACAGTACAGATCATCATCTCTATTTTATAGATGCTGAAACTGAAACAATAGAGGTTAAATGACATGTCAAACCAGAGGCCAGAGATGGTGAAAACCTTTTTTATCTTTACTACTCTTTATTTTAAAACTTAAGACTATTTTAGAAAGTATCTGTTCTATGACATATCTTATTGAGATAGGATTAAAAAAAAAAAATCCTAGCCAGCAGACATTCTGGTAATGGGACTTTTTTTAACTAATTCCGCCACTTAAAACATTATAAAAACTTTAAAAGGATATGAACTCCCCAAGTTACCTGACAAAAGAACCAAGTAAGATCCTAAGCCATTAGGATGGTTTAATGTAAGTGATAAACATTTTACAAAACTGAAAACCTAACACTGTTTCTAAAACTATCAGTGAGAGATCTCCTGTCCCACACCTTGCAATGGTCTCTGTGTCAGGAGAGTTATAAAAATAATTCCATGTCAGTTAAGATTCCCAATTTTCTTGAAACTACTAGACAGAAGATCCAGAGGTAACTCCGTGCACTAGTGAACTGTTAAACACTCACAGAAATGATAACTGGTCTATTAACAACATTGTAAACTCCACTCGTGCCTCTCCCTCTTCAAAACTCAACCTCAGTGTGGAGCTCTCCGTGTGCTCTCTACTTGGGGAAAGATGCCTAGTTTCACTTGCAGACAATGATCGGTGAACTTCCCTAAAACTAGGTACACCAGACTGCCCAAGCTGACATCAGTCTTGATTCCTTAAAGCCAGAGTACAAACTTCACTCCACCTAACGCTGAAGGCCCCAGCTATCCCACTTGATCCCAAGGGTGACGTCACTAGCAACTGCCCTTTGCGCAACGAACTTCAATCTGGCCACAGGGCCCAAAACTCCTAAAATTTCACAACTTCTTTCTAAACAGTTAGTACCAGAGGTGTTATGATGTCCAGTAAGAATTAAGAAATGTATACATATGACTTGGGAACATAAAACTTCCTTTTGGCAATTTTTCTTTACTCCTCCCTCTTTTGTTAATTGTCTAGATCGTGAGCATCAGAACCCTGCAATCACCTCTGCTCTTCTCCAGTTCCATCCACAGTCAAGTAATTTTGTCAGTATTTCCTTCCCATATCTAGGCCTTCTTGTAATCTGAGCAACAACGCCAACGCCCCCAACTCTCCCTACGACCTCCATCCATTTTCCTCAAGCCCAAACGGATCATATTCACCCACCTGCTGAAAAACCTTTAATATTCTATAAAATAGTTTGTGTGTATTCTTCCAAATTGTCAATTGCATAAAAGATGAAAACTTGAACTGTTCAAAGATGACTAAAAAAGGTAAAGCTTAAAAGCACTATGTGACCCTGCACTGGATCCTGTACCAGGAGAAAAAGAAAGTTGCTCTTCAGGACATTTGTTGAGAAGCTGACAAGATTGGAACGCGGAATTAAAAAAAAAAAAAAAATGGGATGAAAAATGCTATATGAATAATAAATTTCCTGAATGTGATAGCTGTACTATGGATACATAAGAGATGACTTTTGTTTTTTGAAAATATACACTGAAACATTAAAGAATAAAGCAACACCACTTATATCAGCTACTCTTGAATGGGTTGGAGGAAAATGTGTGTGCATATAAATTTACACAAGCATACATATTTACATAAGAATGCAAGCAAATATGGCATTGTTAAAAACTAGTGAATCTGAGGGGGGTAGGGGTAAGCCTGAAGAGGGAAAGGGGATCAAATACAGACTTTGATGAGCACACAATGCAATATACAGATAATGTATAATATTGTTCACTTGAAATTTATATAATCATTAACCAGTGTCACCCACATAAATAAATAGATAAATAAATTTTAAAAACTGGTGAATCTGGGTAAAGAGTGTTCAGAATTTCTTCATATTATTCTTTAAGTTTGTTTTTTGAAACTATTTCAAAATAATTTTTTAAAACCCTTTGAAGGGTACAAGTAAACTTTTCATGGTGATATGTTCATTATTTTGATTATGGTAATGCCTCACAAGTGCATACATATGTCAAAACATATCAAATTGTACACTTTAGATATGCACCGTTTATGTATGTCAGTTATATCTCAATAAAGCAATTTCTTTAAAAAACACATTCAGAGCGCGCTTCGGCAGCACATATACTAAAATTGGAACGATACAGAGAAGATTAGCATGGCCCCTGTGCAAGGATGACAAGAAAATTCGTGAAGCATTCCACATATATATATATATATATATATATATAAAAAAAAAAATTCAAAGCCCTATGAGAATTTCAGTCTTCACGGGTTCTCCCACAACTTGTCTTAACACACTTTGTAACCTCCTGGCCTTCTCATCCCTGTTCTACACTCTTCACCCGCCCCTCCCATAATCCTAAAGAACTCACTGTACCATCTAAGCTTGTCTTTCTTCTGTTTCGTTCATTCTACTACATCCTGGAAAAGCGATAAATGGAATTTAGACTCAAATTTCAACTGTGTCTAGTCACTGCTCAATTAGAAGCTCAGTTCCTCATCTGTGAAATGGGGATTTCGGCCACCTACTGAAAAGATGTTCATGGGAACTGGCAGGTGACTGAAATCCAAGTTAACCTAGGTGGGAAGTGTGAGAGTACTTTGTAAACCAAAAGACTACAAAACGGTGTTGAGTGTGATTACCTCCACACATCTAAAGCCCTGTAGTTTTAGCCTTCTTCCCAAAGTTTTCCCCCAGGCACCTTCTCTGAAATAGACTCACCTCTCCCCTGAATTCACACAGCAATAATTCTTTGTGCGTCCACCTCCGGTCAACCATGTTCAGCACAAGTGTACCTTGTGAATAAAATCACCTACATTTCGCTATGTCCCCAAGTGTAACAGCCTCATCTTTATGTGCCAGCTTGCACATATGTAAGAGCTCAATATTTGAATTCAAACGTGTATTGAATTACAATTAGACCCCAATCGTTAAAAAGGCCCAGCCAATTAAGTAGCAACAAGAAGTTGTAACAATATGTTTTGAACAGCCTATAACTTCATTCACAACTTGTGAATATATAAAGGCCCTCCTTTCACAAACTTGGTTGTGGGCCTTAGCTAAAACCTGGGAGGAAACCACTGGGAGACCAAGTTTCCCTGTGAGGCTTTTGGCTCCAAGCAGCCCTTCTAGTGCACTGGGTTCTCTAAGAGGAAGCTACAGATAGGATTCAGGGTGAGTGCTAGGGGAGTTAGTGTACATCATTCTGAAACCAGAGGACCTAGAAGACAGATGGGAACTGGCAGTTAAGAAGGCTCCGGAAAGAACAAGTAGCTGAGTTTAAGCTTTTCTCATGCTCAGCACTCAAGCCCATCAACATATGGTGTGATAAGAACTTTGTTACATCACATTTAGTATTTTTAACATACTAAATAATGCTCACTGCTTTTTTTAAAAGGGTATCTTCTACCTTCCTACCTCCAAAAACCAAGGAAAGGAGGTTTAAAATGTAATTAGCTAAACCAGTAACCCCAGAGCTGCCAAAATGCTAGGCATTTTGTTCTAAGAATTCAACTACTGTTAAACAGCAAGGGGAACTGAAACCCCAAAAATCTCTGATTATACAGAAAACCTGCGTGTAGTTTAAACACATGCATGCTGGGGGAATCCTTTAAAACAGTCTTAAGCTGTTTTTGTTTTTTGTTCTTGCTAAAGAGCAAAAATTATCTGTCAATACTGGGAAAACCAGGAAAGGCTTGCCATTTAATGATTGTGGTCTGGTAAACAAGAAAAAGGACTAAAAACTATCTATTTCCCTCCCCCTGCCCCTTTAAAGTACTGTGAAAGCTACTGCTTTAGCAACAACACTGCCATTTTCTTTCTTTAAATCTTTTAAATTTCTGAAATGGGAGGAAAGTTGCCTTGAGGTAACACCATTGAGATTCCCTCCTGGCACCACTCTGCTGGAATGTGGTTCAGAATGAGAACAGAAAAGGGCAACACCACACAGGTGTTAACTTCTCATCCCAAAGAAGCTTACTGAGGTACAGGGAAATTTTCTGCCTAACATAAATTATGTTGAGGGGGTGAATAAGTAAAAAAGAATAAGCCATTACGATGAATAAAAAAAAATGAAGAGGATACAAAAAATTATTGCCGATCTTCACTCCAGAGTTCGCAATCCTGTGGGGCTGAAAGAGGCCGGGCTTGGGGTCCTTCAGGAGGTGGGAGTGGCGGCGCTGTACTGGGGAAGGGCTCAAACTTCACAGAATAACAAAGCAGCATAACAAAGCAGACCTAACAACTGGAAGATAAGGTTAGAGCCACTATTTCACAAAATACAAATGTGACCTCACACTATATGTGTGAGGTCAAAATTAACTCAAAAGGATCAAAGACCTAAATGTAAGAACTAATACTAGTAAACTCTTAAAAGAAAACGTAAGTGTAAATCATGACCTTGGATTAGGAAATGGTTTCATGATAACAAAAGCACGTGCAACAAAAGGAAACAATAGGTAGATTGGACTTCATCAAAATTAAAAACTTTTGTATTTCAAAGAATATCACCACCATTTCTACAACCATGTTCATGGCAGCAGTAGTCACAGTAGCCAAAAACTGGAAGCAACTCAAGTCTCCACTGATGGATGAATAAACAAAATGTAGTGTGTGTGTGTGTGTGTGTGTGTGTGTGTGTGTGTGTGTAGCATGCAGCATAAACATCCTTGGAAAACGCAGTGGGGTCAGTTAAACCTCTGCCACTTAGAAGTGTCACAACAAGCTGAATATTCCTGGGCAAGTTCTTCTAACTCTGATAATACTTACCTTAAAAAGTTGCTGTGAGAACGAAACAATATCTACAGTACGCCTAGCACAGTACCTGACACCAAGTATGAGCTGAATAAGTGATAGTAATTATAAACAATGACACTTCTTAAACACTGACTATGTGCCAGACACTGTTCTTTAAGCACTTTACATATATTAACTCATACAATTCTCACGGCAACCTTCAATCATTATTGTCCCAATTTATAGACAAGGAACTGAGGTAGAGATTAAGAATTTAACTCACAAGTGGAAGTCTACATTCAAAAATCAGACAGAGTCCCAACTGGACAGTTAGCAGCACTTCTAATGGCAGAGGCAGTAGGCAGTAGCTATTGATTGGTCCTAGCATACAATCTCACAACAGGTCCAAGTTGGGATTTCACTCTCGACCTGAGTCTTCCTATCTATCAAATTTTAACCAACTCTAAAAGTGCCAGTCTCATATTTTCTGCCTTTTATATACTTTGTTCCATGCTACAGTAATGATTATAGCTACCATTTATAAAACATTTCCTACATGCCAAATACTGCACTACAACATTTCATATTTTAATAAATTCTCACAGCTTATAAGAGTTGCTATCTACATTTTCCAGATGAGAAAAGTACAGCACAGTGAGGTCAATCGCTCAAGTGACAAAGCTGCTAAGGCGGAATTCGACCTACGCAGTGTGACTAGCAAAACCCAAGCTCTTAACCTACTCTAGTATATTGACTTCCTCAGGCACTATTAACTTTATGAGACTATCAAATCTATGGCTCAGATAACCTAAACTACAGAATTTCAGAAAACTTTTATGTTTACCTGTCAATTAACTGTAGATGAGAGTAAAATTTTTGCAGCACCACACATTAGGGACATTTCCGAGTTGCAATAACACAATTTTACCAAGGCCATTACTTAACAGTGATAGGTCTGCTCACTTTTCTTCTTTTTCATTCTTGAAATTTGTTTTTCTGCCAGCATAGTTCGGTAGTAGAGCAGAGTAGAATACCGGGGAGGATTCTCTTCCTTTCTAAATTGTAACATCATGGATTGGTTTAGGTTAGTACAATGGTAACAGTGAACCAGATTATTTAAGGACCGGGTAATTTAAAAGGTTGCTCTAAAAAACCTGCCAGATGAGAACTTCACCATCACCATCATTTACAGAGAAATATTAAAAGCAATGTAAGGAAGACAATATGAAAGAATAAATTAGTTTTTGCGCCATCATCAAGGAAATTGTCACGAGTTACTTTCTAAATGTCTGTTTCATGCCCATTATGCATGAGGAACCACACTCAGGTGTTTCCAGAGACCAGGAAAGAAAAGAATTGTGCCCTCAAGAGCTTGCAATCTGAGGAGAGACAGAAAGTGAGAGACAAAACCAGGAGAAAGCATGACCTTTGTGAGGAATCCAAAGAAAGGCAGAGACCTCATTCATCTGGGAGGAAATCAAGAAAGTTTCATAAAGGAGTTGGGAAAAGAGGTCAAGTGGGAGGACGAAGGAAGCACAGCAGGAATGGGGCGGGACCAATGCCCATGGATAAAACTGTGAGGACTGGACCTGGGCTGGGCATGGGCTGAGCACTTTGCTAACACACACCCCAGGAGCCCAGGGTTTCAGAAGGCAGCAGCTGCCCTAAGAAAACTCATGCCCTCCTGACAATGATGAGAAGAACTGAAGCAAACTCTATATTCATGCTAGGCTGAGGCCAGAGGGCCTAAGAAGGTTCTAGAAGTTTTTTGAAGTCACTTAGTAAAACTTAAAGGGATTTTAATTTTAATTTTTTTCATTTTAAAGAAAAAAATAGAGAGTAACTTTGCATAGAGCAGGGTTTCTCGACCTCAGTAATACTGACATTTGAGGCCAAGTTATTATTTTTTTTTTATTATTTTTTTTTGCTTGGGGGGGAGGGGGCATCTATCTTTGAGCACTGCAAGGATGTTCAGCAGTAATCCTGGTCTTTCCTCTCTAAATACCAGTAGCAATTCCCCAAATTTTGACAACAATTAAAAAATGTTTCAGTGTCAAAAGTCCTACAGAGGGGGGGGGGGGAGACCCCCAGTTGAAAATCACCAGCCTAGTCTTTTATACAAGAAAAATGGAGAAATACTTAGAATATTAATATTTTTCCTTTTCCCCATCTATCTGAAAAAAAATTCTGCAGATAAAACAGATCCAGGACAAGGGAGACAGTTTTGTCTTCTTATGTGGCAACCCCTATCTCTTGGCCCCACAACCATCACAGAAGGATGGTTGTGGGGCCAACCATGGTTTTACAAATGATGAAATCTATACTCAATGTTAACTTGTCCAAACTTCTGCTGAATTCAACAGCTTGAATGCATTTGATGACAATACTCAAGGTTCTAACTACTACTGCCCCAAGGAGCCCTCTTAAGTAAATGAAAAAAGTCCATTACTTCAATAAAATATTGATAACCCTCTACATAATCCTATGCTAAAATGGCACAAATCCTCTCCATTAGCAACAACTTGTTCAGAAAAAAAATCTAACATGCCACCACTTCATACAAGAAACATATGCAAAAGCAGATGATATAATCACACTGTAGGCTGACATGACTTTTTAAGGGCTATATGGGAAGGCAGGGAAAATGAACGAAAGTTGCACGCAGGATCCAAAGTCAAGCAATACCTGCCTCTGAAGCCCAGGCTATCATTGCCTCTAAATCACACTACTCTTTTCAGGCTTTTTTCAAAGCAAAACCAAAGCCTTTCTCTTAGCAAAGGGAATCCTGGGAGTTATATAGGCCAACTGATGGTCTAGCAAGAAAGGCAGCTTTGGCATCCCACAACTCTCACTGATTCCAGGGGGGCAGTCTAGAGCAAGCCGCACGGCCTCCCTTTGCCTCAGTTTCCTATCCATGCAGTGGAGATACTTCCAAATGGTAAATACTGACCAGCACTTCGTAGTTTGGATGATAGCTTAAGAATGTCACCTGATCCCTGTCCCTTAAATGAGGGCTCAGTAGCCTTCTTGAAGCTTAAGCTCACACCAAGAACAAAATCCTTTCTGTCCAAATGGCGTCAGTTATTTGATCTATTTGTCAACTCTTAGAGCATCAACAGGCCATCTCCCTGTGAAAGCAAGCACTTTTTCTCCTTCTAAGCAGTATGTGGAGGGGTGACAGAGCCCAGAGTGAAACAGACTAGAGCCATCCATTTACCTGGTGAGGAAAACATGGGGCAACTCCTTTTTGCCACACTGTGAGCCATAACTAACTAGGTCACTTGGTCAACTTCTCTCAACTGCTCATTAATCATCATCACAAATGTACTCCTCCCTCCTCAGAAGACAACAAAATTTACTAACCCAAAGGCTCACCATCATAATAGTTTTTCATCTTTAAGAGTCTAGTTAACCAGCTGGACGAGCCAGCAAAACTTCTTACTTAGGATTGTAGGTATGTACATTAATTATTTAGATTCTATTAATTAACTGATTATATAGTTGTTGATTTTATTTTACCTTTGTATTTCCAGCTTCAAGTCCTACTTTTTCTCCCAGATTTCAAAGATAATCATCTCTCTGATATATCAAACTAAAGTGGTTAGTAGTCTGAGGTCTACAATAAAAACCCACTGGCATCTTGGTTCCATCACTTACTGTGTGACACTCCACGTAAGATGTGGAGATAGTAATGACAATAACCTTAGATGTCTATGCAATAATAACAACTAATCCAAGTCATCTTCTCCTCTAAAAGATAACAGTATAATCAACACTTACTTGAGTCCAACATTCTCTCAAGGGGGAGGAATGGAAAACCACAAACTTCATTTTCATTTCAAAAACTTTAATGGTTCTAATAAAAGTGTTTGTTGCTTGAAAATGTAAAAAAGTAAAGTAAAATATAAAGAACGAATAAACTACTCATATTTACACAAACCAAATACGGCCCACCACTAACCTTTGGAGATATTTCCTTCCAGGTATTTCACACAATTGGAAACTGAAAGATATTTCATACAACTGGATCAGTTTATATACAATTTTGTATTTTTTTTCACATTGCCAGGTATTTTCCCAAATCATCAGTTCTTCCAAAATATGAGACAAGTGTTCCAGAACACCCTTATCAAGCCTGCTGCAGAATTACCAGGAAAGTTAGAAAAGATAGGTCTAGTTAGGTGTTTTGGCTCTTTCTTTGGTTGTTTTTTATCTTAATGTATTCCATATAATCAAGAAACCCATAAACAAAAAATGAAAGCCTCATACTCTCAACTACTCTGAATTTTAAGTCCAAGTATTCAGCATTAGCTAATGCTAAAATGTATATTACAGCATAATTACACACAGCTCCCTGCTCTGAGCACCTGAACTTGCCCTACAAGTACTTCCCAGTAGCATCATTAACCCCATTTCACAGATGAAGACGCTAGTACAGCAGTGACATGACTTCTCTAAATATGAATTATCAGGTTACCAATCTAGAAACAGAATCCAGGACTACTAATATTTACTGCAAAATTACAGATCTGGGCTATGCTCATGAGGGTATTATAAAAAGCAAATGTTAGAGGGAAGTCTGCTAGTTCTGAAAAGACCCCAATTTCAGTTCTGGAACACCCCAGTGATCTAAGGGCATCCACTTAAAAGTATGAGAGAATATACATTTAACCAAGGATCTCCAGGCATGTTTTGTAGACACTGGCACTGGCTGGCCAATTATCCAAAATTACAAGTGGGGAAACTGAGACAGAAGGAAATTGAAACATACATCCCCAACAATTCATGATTAACACAGACTAGTCTTCCTCTCCCACCTCCGCCTACCCCATGCAAAGCTAAGTAGATAAAGCTTCCATGTGAAATGACAAGGAGAATGGGGACTTTACTGCCTCCAACAGGAAGAAAAAAGTTTCTGGGAGGGGGATGAGATGGGAAGATAAACGAACAACCAATTAGAAGCCAGAGATAGGGTGAGAGCCGAAACCAATGCAACGGGAGAAACACTCATGATGTAAGATCCTCACGAGAGTCCCAAGGGATGTGCCAGCTTACACATTCAGTGTTGGCCTAGGCACTTCCCAAGTGGTTTATAGAAACTCATAGCCCTTAATATGGGAGCTCTCTATTCCATAAAGCCTGGTTTGACTAGTTCAAATCTATGTAATCAATAGATAAAATGTCTATCTATGGGAATTATTCACCTAAAACACAAGGGCAGCATTCTCTCTCATCTCCGTTAAAGTACAAAAACCATACAACTCTTTACTTTTACCTCCTTTTACCAATGTAGAGACATCTCCAATCAATGGTCTCACGCTCTCTAGGGTAGAAATTAAAATTTAAAGCTTTGAAACATGAAGTTAGCCAACATCACCCATCTCAAAATTAATAATTTCTGCATTTCACACAGATAGAGAAGGAAGGCTGTACAATTTGCTAAACTAAACTATGGCTAGAGACAGTTCAAGATTCACCACTGCAGAGCACGAACACACTAATTTTTTAGCTCAATGCAAACAGCTGATGACAATATGCTCCTACAATAATGCTGATCTGGCTATGATTACTCATCTTGTAACTTGGTGTGGTTCTCTCCTCTCCATAAAGTCAAATATAAGTTAACTGCACATCACAAATGGGATTGATTTGGGAGTACAAATTCAATGGAAATTTACATCTATATATCCAGACTACCTGATACTGGAAAAGCTATTTCCTTCCCTTCCCTGCCTATATACCAATATATAAACTGAAGTTAGTAAAAATATCTTTCAAGACAGATACTTACAGATTTTTAGCTTACAAGCTAAACCTAGAATACACAGCAGCATGGTGCCCCTAGACAAGGCCACCACCAATCCGCTGCGTACTTCACTGGCTATTCCCAACCCCCATCTACAGCAGAATACTTGGTCTGGGGTTCTGAGTTTTGACAATGTATAGAAATCTAAGTCTTCTGAAGGGCTCATTAAGGAGTTAGGACTGGTGATCTTGGAAAAGAATAATAATAGGAACTGGTTTCATGTACCTGAAGGGGAAATAAATTAAGCTAATTCCATGTAGCTCCCAGAACCAGAAGCAAGTTTGGAGTGTGGGAGGGAAGGAATTACAGGTGAACACACAGGCTCAAAATGGAAATAAAATTTAGTGGGGGTAGCAGATTCTCAAAACCTCCAAATGGCCATGCAGAGGCTCCTGTATCAACTGGTAGTTTTAAAATTTGATCAAACTAAGACTTCACAATTCCTCATACCTTCTGTTACACAAAATTAATAAACAGCCCTTGGGCCAAAACCCAGGAACTAGGAAATAAAGGGGAACTGCCAACTCTTTTAAGATAACTCCCATAGATAACTTGTCAGACAGTAAATCTTCTACTTATAAATACTTCTGAATGGGATTAGATCTATTAGTAATTCAGTGACCATTCCCAATGGCAGCAGTAAATACAACAGGGCTGTTGTGATGAAGCAGAACATATCAGTAACCAGCAATGACCTTTAAAAGGAACTTTTCACCTAATTTACATTAATAGGTAGGAGAAATTTATTCAAATCAAACATTTTAAATGAGGGGGCTGAAAATGAGAAGGAAAAAACAAAGGAGGAGATGAAAAATTAGGGGGGAACACAAGAGATGATCAAAAATAAGTGCCCTTTTAATATGAGCCGTTTAGATGCGTATCCTCAAAAGCTAAGAAGGCTACATGTGGCATTCTTCATTTAGTGGATAATAGAGAACAGAACAGAGACTACAATCTACATTTTTAACTAATCTAACCTGGGTATTAGCCTTAGATGAGAAATGTGAAAACTAATGAACAAAAACCAAATCTATTAATGTATTATGGGATAGGGCATGATTTTCTGTTTAAAGCAGTTAAAAAAGTTGACTTTTGTGACTTATAAAAAGGAAATATTGTAAAACTCTGGCTTAACGATGTCTATGTTCATCAAATTTTAGATATTTGAATTTCATGACAATTCAAAGGGGATAATTTTTGATAGTGGTTCTGATTACATTCAGGAAACAGAATCACCCTTGTAAACATTTGGTCAGTAGCAGCAAAACTCTCCCCTTCCTCATGGGAGAATTATAAATGTCCCTTTTGCAGCTTTCTCTGTTGCTGATGGCATACTTAGGACTGGTAAAGGTATCACGAAAAGACAGGACAGGTAGTTTAGTTCTTTCTATATGTACTTAAACACAGAACAGTTCAAAGACCCTAAAATGTCAAGTGGGTCAAAAACTATGTCCAAATCAAAGAAAATAAAACTAAACACTATAGCTTTTTCTTAGTATTGACTCCTATAAAAGGCATGTCAATTAAACCACACCCAGAAAAAATAATTAATACCCTCTTCATGAATTCCAATTTTACTTTTTTCCTGTCTTCCTCCACCTCTGGTTAAAACAGTCAAATGTATATTCCTCACACTATCACAGGAAACGAAGAACGGAATTCCTTTTAAATTGAAGGATATCAAATTCCCAGGCATACCCAAACAGAATGTCAAGGGTCATGCCCCATATTTGGCCAAACAGAAAAACTATTAATATATTTGTAGTCAGACTGAGTAACTATAAATCCAAAAGCTACAACCTCATGAAAAGATGGATGAGGAATTAAATTCAAAAATTTTTAAGCCTACACAGATATGCTTGCTGCCCGAGTGACATTCAAGTTCATTTGCACAATAAATGTGGTCTAACAAGTCATTATGGTCTTATCAGTGAGATCATGATGTGATGTGCCCTGTGAAGGTCCTTCAGGAAGGTGGCTGGCTACTAATCTGTTTCAGGACAGAGTAACAAGATAGCAGCCTGAGGGAGCAAGGACACCTCACCAAGAGTGGTGAGCTTTTGTGCAAAAGGTAGGTCATGCAGGGACTTGAAAGTATGTATGCTTAATAAAATTCAACGTCATTTTTTTAAGTGAGTCGCTAAAATAGTCTCAGCAGGCCACCCAGAAACAAGCTTAATAAGGCGTAAAACTAAAGGTAGTTAGGGAAACTACCATTTCAAATCCCAGGGCTGTATTCACAGTTAAGGATCACAAAAAATTTAGTCATGAAAGGAATGTCAGATGTATTAATTACCTTAGAATCTGAAATGTTTTGTTTTCATTTTAACCTTCTAATTTCATTACTTCTTCCTTACAGTCCTCTTTAAAAGTTATTTGAAACTCAAATGGGGGTGGGGAGTGTAAATGAGGCTTAATTGGAGGCTCTGGGTTGTCAATCGCAGTAGAATAGATCTCAGCTCATGACTTCCATGACCGAATGTGTTTTCCTTTTTCTCTTCCTGCCTTTTATATAAACACAGGTGGAAGTCAAGGTTAGTCTAAGAGCCACCGCCATTGACAGCTTGTCTTTGGTTAAAATGTCTCCACAATTTCATCACAAAAGAAATTAAGTCGGGCCTTTCTGTGAATACATTCAACATCTGATATAACCCAAGATTACTTACACTGTTCAATGGTATCACATGGCACAATAATCATTTTTAAATTTTTTCTTAGAGATATAATTTATAAGACATGCAATCATATAGTAATGAATTCTGAAACTGACTTCAAACAAGCACCACCCCATAGTGTGTGGAGAAAAAACACTCAGCATAAATATGGAAGACATATGTGTATCAATGCAATATTCTCTCCATTTAATTCTTTATCTGACTCATTCTTCACCTTTAGCTTAAAATAAAGTAATCACACTAAGGAATGAAATGGTACAACTTTAATATTCAAACTACGTCTTAAATGGCTTGAAATTCAGCTAAACTATTAATAGCTTCTTCAAGAATATTTACTTCTGAGTTAGGTACCACAATGAGAACTACAGATCAGGAATAAGGGCAGTCTGAAAGGGTGGTGACAGATAGTGAGGGACTAGTCCTGAAACACTGAAATGCGTGCAGGGTAATTCTTGAAGGTTATGACAAACGTGCTTCAAAATTTTTAATAATCCAAATTCTGCTTTCCTTTTATTTTCTTTAGTATGTTCTCAGTAATTATCAAAGATAATAAAATGTCATTTCAAGAAATATAAAGCACCTTAAACATCCCAGGAATACCGGACTATGTTACAGGACTACTACAGAGCAGTGTGGTATCCACTGCAGGACCAAAAAAAGAATGTAAATAGCATCGAAACAGTATCCATTGCAGGACCAAAAAAAGAATGTAAATAGCATCGAAACACACCTAATTACAATAAATTTCCTTAACATTAAGTTTTTAATTATCCCAAATACTTCAGAACAAAAATAGCATTAAAAATAATTTTGGTGGCCTCTTCTAAAATGTAAAGCCATCAAATACTGTTTAAAATCAGTGTCAATATCAGAATCTCAAAGCCTGCATGTTAATACAAATATGCAATACATACTTTATATACACAAATAGAAATGAATTCTAAAGGGTTCAAGAAACCACCGTGGGCACACAGGTAACAAGAGAATAAGAGTATAGGAATTTTTCACATTCAGTATATGCAAATGTCGCAGTGAACACACAATGCAATATGTATATACGCCTTACTGCTAAATAGTACACCTGAAATGTACTGGATTGTTAACCAATGTCACCAAAATAAAAAAATAAATTAAAATTAAAAAACAAAAAGAAGTATGCAAATGTAATAATGGGCCACTAAAAAAAGTTGAATTATCAAAGACTGAAGGAGAAAAACCAATTCAGTCAAACAGATTACATAAAACTCTCAGTAAAATGGTCTAATGGAAGCTTTCACATTCACTGTATGCAAATTTCATGTTGGCATGCCTATCTACCGACCCAGAGAAAAGGTTTAAAAGTTTAGAGAAATGCACCCAGCTGGTACTGAGGACACAAACAACCTCAGTTGATAGTTACAAGTTCTGCAAGTTCCATTCTGCTACCTCCCCCTCCCTCCTGACCCCTTCAGAGCTGGCCCTGCAGAAAGGGAGGTCCCCTGCTGCAGACAGGTGATGTAATAATACTCGCCTTAAGGTAGCTGGGTTTCTGGGCTCTTCAAATCATACTGTGATGGCTGAAACCTGACACTGAACACTCATTGATATGACAAATTGATGATTCTACAAATTAAGCATCACAGGGTAAAGGAGCTACATCATCTGATACAAAACTGTGGTGACTGAATGTACCTATCTTGATACATTTAACTTGATGCAACCTTACACTTAAGGTTTTATGAGAATAGCTGAAAAAAAATTCTTTCATGTCAAAATGGTACAATAAAATCCACATCTGGCCGTCACTACCTCAAGAATCTACCAAAATAAGTTTCTAGCTAAACCATATTCAAATCATTTTGTTTGACCATGCTTCCAAGCAATCAAACAAGCCTGAGGCATTTGATATTTACTAGCATAGACCATTCCCAAATATTTGTGATTATTTTGTTTACAAGCTTTGACGGACATACAATATTTACAAGTGTAGGAATTATGTAATCCAGTTATAATTTATCTCTTCAAATTGGATTTGAAATCCAAATGCATTTCTTTTCAGATGCAAAATGAAGGGTCAGCCTAACAATCTTCCCCCTCACCACTACTGCAAAGATAGAGACCCTCCCATTTTGTCTGCAGGAATTTTTCTTGGACAAGATGGGTCATCCCTCAAGGCACCTCACTTGGGCTTCTGGGCCATGGTATTGGAGGAGGAAAAAAACTTATTTTCCAGATTTTAAAAGGAAAACTGTTATGAAGGGGGTGGGGATTGAGGGGCAAAGCTAATCACCTCCAGGACTCAGAGATAACTATTGGAGACACCAAACTACTGACAAGATCTTCATTATCTTCCCACATAATCCAAACTGGTTCTCCTCCTTCCTCCTTCATTAGGCTTCTCCTGGCTAGAGTCCAAATAAGACTTGGAGGGTTCATCATGCTCTCTGAGACTTTTCTACTTCAGTTACAAAATGCAATCACTGAGGTTCCCTCCCCTTTCCTGATGCCAGGTTCGTTTAGCTACTTTGAAATGTTTTAAGTCAGCAAACCTAATGGAGGCCCCTCACCAGCAGTGCAAAGGCAGCTCTGTAAAAATTCCAGGATCATTGTTGTAAACAGAAAAACATTTTTTCTCAACTCTGATGCTTATCAAATCTAATATAATAAAAGTAGTGATTGAGAAATCCATGACCCATTTTCCAGACTTGTGAGGAATGGCAATTGAGAAAAATCTGTTTATCCAAGAAATGTATTTAATCAAATAAAAGAAAACAAGAGGAAACAGGCCATCCCCTCTTTCCTCTTTCTTTAATCAGATGAGTTGGGCAACATCTTCATAGCTGATAAGATTATAGGGTTTAGTATTAAGATCAGTTCTGTAAGGTAACCTACAACAAAGTAGACACTGTAAGACAAATGTCATGGGGGGGAGGGGTGGAATTAATCATAGCAGGAAAAAAATTTCTTTTCAAAGTCTCAAAGATCCAGAGAGATGCTGAAACCAAGTCACACTCAAAAAGGTGGCAGCCTTGGGATTTCCATGTATGAGGCAGGGTATGTAAAAGAAACAGGGCTTGCTGGCAGTAACAGCACATCCCAGGTCACAGATGCCGCAGTACAGACCAATGAGCCACAGGCTTTTAGAGGTGGCATTCTCTTCTGTGAAGACAGATGTGCCATCTACTGTCCCTAAGAAAGAACTCGTGACTTGGTGTCAGTAGAGACAGGCTACCTTGGTAGAAATAACCTGTCTTCCCACAGAGGTATAAATTGACTTGCCTCTCCTCCCAAAAGGAGATAAGATCCTGCACTTCTCCCCTTCAGTATTAGAATGAAGATGAGACACAAGCTAAAAGGATGAAAATGCTTTACATCTCTCTCTACTTTTGAAATGAAAGAGCAAAGATGAGCTGTAATTTTGAATTTTGTTCATTCTACAAACATTAATAGAAAGAAAAAATTAAATTGACCAATTCCATATTGTTTCCTGGCTGGTTTGAGTAGTTTACCCTGACATCATTGGCAATCACACAAGTGTGCTTTGAAAGCTATTTTGTCCATGTGGAAGATAACTTACACATTTAATAAAACTTCACAGTAGTGAGCTACTCAATCTACTTTTGTTTCACTATCCGCAGTGTATCTTTTAAATAAAATGCAGTCTGCTGCTATAGATATAAACATATTATTACTAAAATAGCTTTTTTTTCTTCAACAGTTGTTATTTCTAAAACGGCTAGTAAGTTTAATAAATCTTTTTTTTCTTCAACAGTTGTTATTTCTAAAACGGCTAGTAAGTTTATTAAACCTTTTGATATGCCGCAACAGTTTTTGTTGCATAAACCTTTTAGTTCACTGTAAGCTAATCAGACTCATTCCAAATATTCTGAATACGCTCAGTTATGTATGTCTGCTTGGAATCAATTTTGGGTTAAGGCTATCTAAATTTAATCTCCTCAGGATCCATTGAAGCATCTCATTATAACCTTCTTTATTACTGTACTTGGGTTAGTGGATAAAGATTCATTACAATGGAAAAGCTATCAAGAATATCTAATATTTAGTTAATGCAGTATTAAAACTGATATTTAAATTTTAAAGCATCTTTTTAAACCAACATAACTTTCTGTAACAAATGCCCTAAGTATATTTTGAGGTTGCTAACTTCAACCTCAGAATTTCTCATTTTTCAAAGTAAGAAGAATTATGTTCAATCGTGATCTTTCTTTGAATCACTGCTTCCATGACATTGGGTATGAAAGTTAATTTTAAAGAAAAGACCAATCAGAAAGCTAAATATTTTGTAAATGCCTACTATTCATATTAAGTCAATTATGTAATTTATTACATGCATTATAAAATTCTATGTCAGTTTTAAATCAAATGCAGTACATTATTGGCTTTAAACTGTATCCCATGGGTCTCTATATTTACACATCAGCATGTTTCTAAGAAGCTGCACTTAAAAATACTAAAAGTATAATCTTATTTTCATAAGTTCTTATAAAAACAAAGACAATTTCATAAAAAAAATTTGGTCTTATAACACAATATTACTTTCATAATAAAGTCCAAGTTCAGTCTGACAAGGCTCTCCTACCTATACTTTTTTCAAGTTTTGTTATTTCATATACCCATCACTCAGAGAAACTGACATTTCCCCTATTTTCATGCCCTTAGAAATGCCAGTCCATCATTCCAAAATAAATTTTAAAAATAAGATGGATTGATGGATTAAAAAATGGATATATAAAGCAAGTATAACAAAATGGTAGTAGTAAAACTAGGTGGTAGGTATACGGGTGTTCCATGTAGAACCCTTGCAGCTTTGCTGAACATATAAAATTTTTTATAAGGGGGGAGGGCAAATGGGGTAAAAGGAGTCATATATGTGGTGACAGAAAGAACTCTAACTGGACGGTGAACATAAATATGACTTACTGTCGAACTGTATACTTGAAACTTACTGGATTTCATTAACCAATGTCACCATAATATATATATATATAAACAAGCAAATAAATATGGAAATTACTGCTTAAACATAAAAAAAAAATTTGGAATGAAATCTTAGGAGAATAACATCCCATTTTCAAGACCCACCTCAATGGCCAACATTGAACTCCATTTTTCTCAAAAGCTCTTACCGTGTATCATAGTTCTTTATATGTCACATCTAACCTCCCTACAGGATCCAAATCTGAATCATTTTTCTATCATTCAAATGCATTTATTTAGTACATCTTACACAAAAATCATTCAACAAATGGGAAAAAAAAAACACTGACCATCTCTTAAAAATAACAACCACTGTTCTTTGGTTATACTATTACTAAAATTATTCTCACATAAGATAGACTGTGATCATGTTGAACACATAGGAAGCTGAAATATAAAAGGCCTATGTTTCAAGAAAAATTTTCCCCCAACCATATATTTACAATATAACTGAACCACTAAAACATGCAGACATTAAAGTTAAATTATAATACATAGCAGCATGAATTAAGCTATTACCAGGCATTCACTCAAGAAAAGGCAAAAATGCCTCCAGGCACAAGCCAAGAATGGAAATTAGTGAACTAACTTGAGTCTCTAAGACTAAGCAAAATCTGTGTAGACGCACAAGATGATCCAAGTCCTTGGGGACAGGATGGTCTAGGCCTAAAATAAAAGCTAACCTAGGAGAAGAGTTAGACTGAGAAGTGAAAGTCTCAAGAAACTCTGATAAAGAGTTAACAGACTTGGGGACACTGAACACCATAAGAAGAGTCCTGAATAAGACATCCAGGTTTAGAAACAAGGAAAGGGCTAAGTAGGCTATTAACTACATCAAGGAACTCAAGACAGGAACCTCATCTGAGAGGAAAAGGAAGTACAGCATGCTTTGAGTTTGGACATGTTGAATTTGAGTTGAAAGTGGGACATTTACAGACTATAGGTAACTGGAGACAGGACAATAGAGGGGTGAGTCATCTAGAAAAGAATCAGAGAAAAAGTCCACTACTGATCCCAAGGTACGCTCATGATTGAGCACAGAAGGAAAAATAACGAGTGAACTGACTGGAGAAGTCAGAATGGGAGGGAGGATCAGGGTAGTAAAATGTAAGAGTCCAAGATAAGAAAATATTGCTACAGAGGGGGTGTGTCAAGGACAAATGGAAAGGGGAAGACTAAGATACTCCTCACCTCCAGCCTTAGTGATTTGCTGACCATAAAGAGTGCAGTTTGGGCAATCATCAAAACTCAGATTTGGGGACCACAGCAGCCCTGTTTCACTGTATTTTTTTGCTGTAATGATTATGGCCTTAAATAAAGGATATGTGTTGGGTTTATGTCCTTAAGTAATTCATTAAGGTGAAAACTCACTAATAAACTACAAAGATGCTGCAGATTTAGCATTATAATTTTATCTGGCTTAACATCAAAACTACTTCTTTTTTCTTTAGTTTATATCAAAGCTATATGAGGATGGATGAAAAAGAAACTTAAAAAAGGAAGCCAAAAAAATTAAATTAAATTAAAAAAATAAAAAAGGAAGCCGGCTCAAATGCCTTCCATGTGGCAAGGAAAACTCAACTCAGCTTTTAGAGTGCTTAATCCACAGGTTGATAAAATATAGGAAGGCTGAGCAAAATAAACTGGAATGCCAGTGGAAAAAAAAGTGTATTTTTAAAAGGTTGAACCACATGAAATTACCAATGTACAAAAATGTATTAACATGTTTCATATATTCCTTAGAAGATGACAAATAACAAGGAGTATTCTTTGCAA
The DNA here is from genome assembly GCF_902729225.1 of Pteropus medius. Classification (NCBI taxonomy): domain Eukaryota; kingdom Metazoa; phylum Chordata; class Mammalia; order Chiroptera; family Pteropodidae; genus Pteropus; species Pteropus medius. The sequence continues at coordinate 10,914,048 of NW_024350325.1, read as the reverse complement.
AGAATTTCTGTGCCACTAACTTGAGTTTTGTTAGTCCTTGTCAGGAATTAGCAAAAAGGAGAATTCTTCCACACTTTAGTACACCTGTATATAGCATAACCATTGGACTGCAAACCTGCATCCCTTAGACACCAAAATAAACATTTTCAAGTTCACGTGGTCCTCTATTTCACAACTGAGAACAACCACACCAACTTCAGACTTTTGTATGCATTGAAAAAAGGTGGTTATCTGACCCAATGGAGATCCCAAAGGGTTGAGTCAAGTCTCTGCAAGTTGTTCCTATGAAGGCCAAAGCAAATCTTGAACTGCAGAGAAGCAACTGAATCCACTCTGTGCTCACTGATAATCCACACAACTGCAAACTCCTTTGCTCTCTCCAATCACCATAGGGTTTATACTGCCTTCCAAGAGGATTCCTGGAAGCCCCAAAGTTACAGCCCACATAGAACAAAAAATATTAAAAAATGGCCGAGTAAATTCCCATGATGCCAGGGTACTGGGTAGTTTCCAAGGGCAGAGTGTTCCAGAAAAATACAAACAGTTCAGGCTTCCCAAAGAAATTCCAGGCAAATACAGACAGCTGCTCTCTTAGAAAGTCACACAGTTACAGCTTAGGATCTTGGATGAAGAGGTTAGAGCACAAGGACAGGTGAACCACTTCCAGCCTATTAGGGATTCTAACGAACCACTGAGTATTCCTAACCCTCATCCTCATTTCAAACGTCCGCTGGGATTCCCTGTGCAGCATATGATATCAACCAATTCTTGTGTCCACTGCCAACGTACTAGACTTTCAATAATTTTGGGAAGGTCTCCACAAACTTTAACCTTTAAGTTTACATGAGAATTTTGAAACTTTTCTAATTTTCAAGAGTTTGCCACTTATTTTAAAAAGCTGAGTATCATTCAAAAATAGAAGCCACCTTCTCAACGCATCTTTCCAAGAATGTACCACAAAAACATAGGTAAAACAAAATTAAACTTATGAGTCTCAATCAAGATATTCATCTTTGACATCTACTTTAGAATTTCTGAACAAAATATCTCATCATAACACATGTTCGCATCAGTTCCACACCATTTTCAGCCTTGTGAAGTCAGGCTCACCGGTATTCTTTTAGTCAAATGTGACTCTGCAGCAAGAAAGCAGCCATCTTCCTGCCATGGAATCACTGTAGCTAAATTACTCACCTACAGATTAAAAACCCAAATTACAAAACAGATATGAATTTTAAAATGCAAGAAAATGCACTCTCAGTTCACAGACCAAATTAAAGAAACTTCATTTCAAAACAAAGAATATCTGAGCTATCACACAGTAAAACAATTAAAATTTTTCTTTAACATACGGAACCTCAGTGCTGAAGCATTCTTTTTAACCTAAATTAAGTGTTCCAAATAATATCGAAATAAAAAACAAGAGTCAACTCAAAACTGCCATTTAAAAAAAAAAAAATCAGAGATCACAAATACTACTTCCCAAGCTCTAGAAAGCTTTGTGTGTGGGGGGTGGGGTGAGTAGGACTGGTCATGGAAATGAAGTTTCACTATTTATAAATACTGCACATGGTTTAAAAGATCCCGGGTTTTCCAAAAGTCTTAGCTTCCACTTTGTGTATAATCTTATGACAGTTCTGGCCAAAACTAAAATGAGTGTTAAGTAGATTTAAGGTACCATCCCCACAAACGCAAAATGCACGTCCGGAAAATATAACCAGCATTTAAGGAATTAGACATTTTGAGCTCTTTAACAGCTTTTCAATTATTTTGTCCTATGTAAATCCCTTTCTAAGTCTCAGGCAGGCCCCAGGAAGTAAAGCAAAAGAAACTATACTTAAAGATTTAGTCTAATTCCCAGTAGTAAATAACAGGAAATACTTAGTTCCAAAGCAGCCTCTCCTTAGTCCTAAAACAGTTAAGTTTTAGTTATTTGCCTTTTAGAACTGAATATTTTTTTAAACTAAAAGTCATAGTAAAATTTCTCCCTTTACAACAGATCTAAGAGTGAAACTTGGTTTTAACAAGTAACTCATTTTTATGAAAACTCTAACCAGAAGACTAGTTATGAGTTAGAACATTTCGCCTTGTTTCTTTTCTTCTTAAAATACCCTTTTACTCAAAGTGAAAATGCACTTGCTGTAATCTGACTTGCACCAACTGACTCTGATTACACCTGAAACATTTACTCACTTGAGAATGGCAGCCTGCTTCCTCCCAAAGCCCCATTAGGTTTCTACTGGGAACTGCCTCTGAGCCTCCAAGTACGGACATAATCCTTACTGACACTTAATAGATCTGCTAGCTCTGGTAAGTAAATTTTAAAAAATAATATTATAATTCCATTTGGGAAAAAATAAGAAAAAGAACTTAATAAAAATGGTTGGGGGGATAATTTGGTCTCAGATAATTTAGTGCTTTCTAAAAAGCACTAAATCTTCAAAGGTTAAGTTATATTCCTAGTTTAAGAATACCCTGATTTAAGACCATTTGAGGCAAAACTAAAAATAATCCCAAAACTTTGCCTTTCTCTATCTTTAAAGAAAGGCACTCCAGCAATCTTAAATAGGTTGTATCCATTTCCAAGGACATAAAAGAATGGTGTAAGTACTTAAACTCAAATGTTAAGTAAAATAGGATTTGGCAGACAATCCCAACTTACCTTTTTAAAAAACACTTGGTAAAACTGCACATATGCCTAATAATGAGGTTATAAGTAATAACTACTCTAAAACACACTTTGGAAAAAATAAAATCCTGGCTCCTTCTCCAGGAACTTCAATTCAATAAGATGTGAATAAGTTAACCTTTTTGACACATAATAACCACAGGGATGACACTGTATGTAAAACCACCATGGTGTAACAACTGCGCAGCAAAGACTATGCTATACATACAGGCTATGATTATCTTTATTAGGTCGTACAATCAGAATGAGGGGTGAGGAAGGAGCTTGGCTCAACCAGAGAATATTAGCATGGATTCTTCCACCTGTGACAGTGAGACATTGTCAGTTTCAGGAGGCCAAAAGGCAGATGGATCCCCGGCAAGCCTCCCCATTGTCTTGAGGGCCCCGGGGCCTTCACCGGGTAGGGATTTGAATGCCCCCACCATGAGTCTCTCTGGGTCTCTCTCAAAGTCAAAAAGGACCAGAAGCACCTCTTCTGCAGTCCTGAACCAAGGAGGTCCCTGCCAGTTCCCCTTGATGCACACCTCCACTCCGACACCCCCAAAACACTTGTCTCAAAGCCCCCAGCTTTAGACCTCGAATCTGTACACCTCCTTTTTCGGTAACCCTGAGATGGCAAAGCGAGAAAGAAGATACACATATTCCAAACCCCGGTCACCCAGGAGAGCCTCTCCAAGCCTAATTAAAGACCTTGGACCACGGGGGCACTTTGGGGGCACTTCCATGCTTAGAGAAGTGCCAGCCGCGCTACGAAGCGGCGGGGCCATATGCTGCGCGTGGCCAGGACGTGCTGGCCCTTTAAAGACGCTCGCTTCCTGCACCCTCGGCCCCTCCCTCACCGCGCCAGCTCCCGCCTCCGCCCCGCCGAGGGTCACACTTGAACTTTAACTCGCCCCGCACCGCCAGGCGCCGCGGCTCCGCTGGCGGTGGCCACCACTGTGCACGTGTTGGATGCGCTACCGCGCGCCCAGTCAATCCCCTGCACTCGAGACCACTTCGGATAAAATCAAAACGCACACGGGCCTCCAAAAGTCTCGGCCAACCCCCACGGTTTGGCTCGCGCCCTGCCTGTCCCCTCCACCTGCAGATCCGTCTCCAGCTAGCAGGGCTCGGATGCCCCTGGCCGCGCCCACCCTGGCCAAGCGCAGCGGAAACGGCTACCCCGCGCGGCCCAAGGATGCGGGGACGCGCGCCGCGGGGGGCGGAAAGGAGCCGCCCTCTCTCCCAAAGTCCTTCAGGGAAAAGAGCAGCAGCAAGTGTCTGCTTGGGCCGTGGAGGGGCAGTTCCCAGTGAATCTCCTCCTTTCACTGGCGAAATTTTTTGTCCGCTTTAATGTCCACTTCTTGGCGAACTTTTTTCACTCCCTTAGTTTCCAAACGAGCCTGTTCCCCGTCCCACTCCTACTCTCTTGAGCGCGCGCACTTATTCCCGTCCCCCAACCGCTTCCAGACAAGCCCACCACCCATATCTGCCACTTCTCTCCTGCTCCCTGCACGCGCTGCTCGCGTGCCCCGCACTTTCAGGACAAGGAAACTTGCACTGCCGCCCCAACTACCCCAGTGCGACCTCAGGGTCAGGTAGAAGTCCCCGCGCCCCAATTCCTGGTCCGGCCGTGCGCCCCGAGGCCACTCACCTTCCAGCCGGCCGAGCTGTTGCTATCGCCTTTATCCTTGAAGTAGGGCACGCTCTTGACCATCCACTCGTAGATCTGCGACAGCGTGAGCCGCTTCTCAGCCGAACTCTCGATGGCTTTGGTGATGAGGTCGGCGTAGGACAGGTTGCCCCACGCGTTGCGACGGGATGAACTGCTCTTGCGCGGCTGCCCTGCGAGCGGCCCCGCGGCCGCTGGGGGCACGGGTGGGTGCTGCGACAGCGACCCGGGCGGCGGGGGCTGCGGTGGCGCCGGGTGCAGGCAGCCTGACTCTGGGCCCTGGAAGTCACTGCACAGCCCCCCGGTAGCGGCAGCTGCCGCCGCCGCGGCCGCCGCCACCGCGGCCGCCGCTGCGGCCGCCGCCACAGAGCCGGGCGCCTGCTGGAAGTCCCCGCTCTCCTCCAGCAGGCTCAGGTTGCTCATGAAGTCAGCGTTGACAGCGGCCGCCGAGGTCGAAGGCAGGCCCGCGGCGGCGTCGGGATTCGCCGCCCCGCTGCCCGACGGCGCCGGGCTGGAGGTGGCCGAATTGGACTGGCTAAACTCCGGCCTGGGCAGCGGCCAGGTGCATGACCGCGGCCGTGGCAGCGGCTCGAAGTCCGGGTCGATCTCCACCACCTGGGGCGCTTCGGCCATGGTGACCCCCGCCCCTCCCCCAGCCGCGGGAGAGCCAAGAAAGGGTAGATCGCAGCACCGGGGGCCAAGGGGGACGGGGCGCGAAGAGCCGGTCCGAGACTCGGGAGGGGGATCGGCGAGGTCGCTGCTGCCAGCAGACGGAAACCAGGAGTAAGGCGCGACGGAGTGGAAGCGCGAGCCCAGAACTTAACTTCACGAGTCCATCAACATCTAGGTTCCTCCGGGTCCACTGCACCGACGGGACGGCAGGCCAGGGTCGCCCGGCCAGGACGGCGCCGGCGCCGCGCTCCTGCTGACAGGGCCCGCGGACCGGAGGACGGACGGACGCCGCGAGCCCCTCGCTCTCACGGGCGGCGCGGCCGCGGCGCTGCTGCCTGTTGAATGTGGCGGCGGCGGCGGCGGCGGAGGCTGCAGCTACTACGCGGCCTCCGGACTTACGGGATCTGCCGCCACCCCCCGCCCGCTGCGGCGCGCGCGCCGGCCCGCCCCTGACTGACAGTCCGCATGGCCAATGAGCGTGCGGCACCGCCGCCCAGGCAGCCAGTGGACGCCGGCCTGGGCGGGGACCCATTTTCCACGGGGAGGTGGCAGTGGGTTGGTGGGGGTAGTGGGTGTTTTTCTCTTTCACACGCTCTCTTTTTATTTTCATTTTGGAGCTGTTATTATTTTCTGGTAATTCTCGATGTTTTTGTGAGTCTCTCGCCTTTTCAGTGTTTGATTGCTAGGAGGCAAACCAGCGTGGAGGCGGCGGCGACACTTTGTTTACTACTGAGGAGCAAACCCTCGTACTCGGGAAGCACCAATGGAACAAGTCCCTCGCTTTGCCTCGACCTCCGCTTCGGGCCCAAAGTGTGGTGAAGCAAGGAGGAGGCTGGGGGACTTGCCGCGCGCTGGGGGCGCTAGGTGGGCGGGTGGAGGCGGCCTTACAGAATTCTATTCAGTCGCCCGGCTCTGGGCTCCACCCACGAGTTCTTTGCAAAGAAACGTGGGGCAGTCAGTGGGTTTTGTTTTGGTGTTTTCTTTTTCTGCGATCTGTCAAGTCCTCCGGCCCCCGCGCAGGCCGCACACGCCCCCCAGCGCCGCGGCCCTTGCAGTCAAGTCCGTGCGCGGAGCACCCTCCCGCCGCCTACGCGCCAGGAACCCACCTGTCTGCACCCCTTAACTGAGCCTCTGCGGTTCGGTCTAGCCCAGGGCCAGTTGTGCAACCACCATCCGGGTTTACTCACTCCATTCTTGACCTAAAAGACTAGAAAAGAGGGGAAAGGGCTCGGCATGGCGAATATAGTCCTATTTCACACGCACACACAGTCCCAAAGGCATCCTAAACCTCATGCCTTCCGTGGGAACCTCTTCTGAGCGAGAACCTCATACTGTCTACCGAGACAATCCTGAGACGGCAGGGAAGTGGTTTGAGGAGAGCATTTAGTGAGGAACTTGTCATTTTAGTTCTTATCCCTAATTAAGTTCAACTGCTCGTAATTTATTTGCTATTTAGAATGGAAGTTATGAGGCGCTGAGTAAAAACTCAAGAGCCTTGAGGCACTACCCTGCCCCACCTCCAGGTTCCTTCAGGCTGCTTGCCGCGTGCGTCAGTCAACCCACCCACCTTGGCCCACCTTTCTCCGTCAGGGCTCCCTGTCCAGGACGTCCTGTGGAGATCAGTGGGACCAAAGGTAGAAAGACAATGGTCCTTGTGTCTCAGGGAGCAAAAGAAACAGTTTTCAAGTTTTGTTTTGCTTTGCTTTGCTTTTTTAGGAGGAACATGGAAGGCATTTCCTTTCAGAGGGATGGAATCACTTTAGATGGAAGATTGACAGGGTTTTAAATATCTTGTCTAAAATGACAGCTCCCAATTCTAAAAACAAAACAAACAAAAACCCTCTCTTTCTTACAGGTACTTATTCAACTGAAAAAAAAATGCCATCTTAAGAAAATTAGGCCTCTTTTACAAAAGTTTGAAGACTTAGAGATTTATTTCTTTCTTTACATTGTCTCATCTTCCTAGTCCAGACCCCAATTTCTTCATAATGTACTTATCACAACAGCTTTCTACTGATACTGGGGGTGAGTGGGGTATGGGTTGGGAGCCTTGGTGAATTGAGGATAGTGTTAGTTATCCACTTCCCCCCGCCCTTCTCGTGTGGTCTTTTGTGTTTATTATCAAATTTGGACAATTCTGGCCTCTTTTGCCAGACGCTAGGGACCTCAGTAACCCAGATGATGAGCTCCAAGGAAGGTCATAAAGTCGAGTTGTTGCTACCATCAGCCTTTCCAATTACACTATGCAGAGGCAGCCCCCAATCCAGATGGTCACACCCTACAAATAGGCGGTGCCCTAGTGGCAAAGGAAGCCAGCTGCAAATTTGGCCTTACCTTCATTTCAATTCCGGTTTTTCAAGGCCTCAATCAGGGGAGAGCATTTAGTTAAGGGGATTTTGTTACAGATTTCTCCCCGATCCTTGAAATCTGGGCTATCCTGCCTAATTGTTTGAATGTCATAGTTTGCTTTATTTTGCTCTTTTGTAAAAATTTGACTTGAAGCAGGAAGACCACCTATAGCACCAATGTCTCTGACGCATAGCTCAAAAAAATTTTAAATGTATGGTAAAGGTATTTATAGCTGCCTACTATGTCATTGTTTGTATCAATTTACTAAACCGTAGAGTACTGGTAAACATTTGGCTAGCTATTCTGTAATGAATAACCTCATATAACTCAGTTTGCATCTGTCCAAGTATATCTATAGGAGGAATTTCTGGAAAAGAGATCACTGGGTCAGCAGTTAAATGCATTTGCAATTTTGAGACATGCTGCCAAAATTGCCCTCCATAAGGGCTGTAGCAAGTTAAACTTTCTTTTCAGCTAGCCCCACAGAATGTTACAGTTGAGAATAAACTTGGAGATCACTTTGGTGTCCCCCTTTAATTTATAGATAGAGAAATTGAGGCACTGAGAGACTGATTTGCCCAAGGCCCTATAGCCCAAAACCAGGGCTAGAGCTTCAATCTATTGCTTTCCCATCAAGAATTTCAATACATAGTTGGAAAATTATAAATACTCTGTAATCCCAATATAGGGGTAATCACTATAAAACTTTGTGGTGTGTTCTTCTCCAGACGATCTCACAGATTTTAGTAATTTTAGTTAGATGGACTCAACTGAATGAAGCTTTGATTTAAAAGGTTTAAAAAGCAGACACAAAAAGGTGATGGTGATAATAAGATAATGAAAGAAAAAAGATTTTTAAAAAGTTTACAATAAAGTGGTGTTTTTTAGTAAAAAATGTAAACATTTTCTCTCTCTTTAAAGGATGCCAAAGTATTTAGGTTGGCACTAGTTCTGCTTAAAATAAAAAAGTTCATTTTCCTGTTAGTATTTTTTGTGGTAGCTGTTTGCTTTGAAGGCTTTTTCTAATGGTTATCAATTACTAGTTGGCACATATATCATGATAATTAAAATAAAAAAGGAAATTTTTTCTCACAGAGCCCATCTCACAGACCAGTGTGGCATTCTTTTCTCTGCCTGGTTTTTGAAGAAATATTGCCATCATCCTTGACAGGAAAAGTGAAGGATGGTTTCTTTTGATCAATTCTCAGGCAGAAACTTCTGCAATTACCTCTCACCATCAACACACCGATCTCTGGTTTAAAATCTTACTAACCAAAATAGATAATTTAAGTCCAAAATAACCCACAACTGCCCATTTCCAATATTTTGTCTGAATTATTAAGAGGTACTGCTGTCAACTTAAAACAGCCTTTCTTCATTTTGCATATAGAAACTACTAATCTGAAAAAACACAGCTTTGGGTTCTTAAACCAATGTCCTGAAAGCTGGCATATTAAATGGTATTATAGTAATCAAAAGTAATCATTCATTTTTCTAAAGGGATAATTTCCTTTGGATTTTGTTGTTCATTCAACAAATATTTATAGACCGTGTAAGCCAGGTACTGTACATCTTAGAGTACATTGTTTTGATGGCAAATTCCTTGAGGTTATAAGTGGTTAATTTTATTTCCCTTTATATGACATTTGATGTCAGAATTAAGACTATGTTGCTCTTAAATAATCAGCAATGCATATTGACAATATTTTAGAGGAATTACACATAAAAAAGTATTTGATAGATACAAGGACTACTAAAGCAGGAAAAAATTGAAATATTATCATCAGCGGCATTTGGAAGAAAAATAATAAAATGAGGTAGAAAAGCTAAATAAATGAACCATCCGCAGGCATTTGGAGTATGAACTCTGGCCATAAAGCCTTGGTGTTTAGATAATCTTGCTCCAAAATGGACAAAAGACACAGTTTACATCAGGTTTTTTTTTCTTTCTTTTTTTCCTATCAAATAAAAATGATGCTTACTAATCTGTAACTGGGGAGAAGCATTGGGCAAGTCATGAACCAGATGTTCAATATTTTCAGTTCTGTTATGAAGAGCCAATGTTTCTCAGCTTCAAAAAACTCTTCCTTCACTTTAAGTGTTAATGAGAGACTACTTGTGGGTCTCTACAAGAATTCTAAACTAAATTTATAAAGAATCTAAATGACCAACAATAGAGAATAGTTAAATAAATAATGGCATATCTGTAAGGTAGAATCGTATGTAGTCATTTAAAATAAAGTGGACAAAGCATTTGTAGTGACATTGCAACAATGCTGATGATGCAGTATTTAAAAGGTCGTAAGGCATTACTGTCAGCTAAAAGTGATAGCAGTTGCTGTATCTGAGTGATAGATTTAAAGATAATCGTCATTGGTCTAACACAAACTCCTCATTGTACAGGTAAGAAAACAGAGACAGAAGTTAAATAATGTGCCCAAGGCTGTACAGTTAGTGAAATGCTGGGACCAGAATTTGGGCCTCCTAGCATTCAGGCCAAAACCTTTTGCTTTCTATTGCGTTGCTTTTCACATTACCTCTTCTAACTGGAGGTTTTCAGACTATTTGATGAAATTCAACCTATTTTAAACACTAGGTTTTAACTTTCTTTGATATAATAAAACAACTCTCAAACTCCAAATGTTTATACATTACAATTAAAAACATCAGGTACTCATAGAATTGCCACAAAATTAATGGATGAAACATGAAATTCCAAATTCTTTGAATGTCACAAATCTGAATTTTGCATTCATGCTTGCTTGAAACACAATGTGTTTTCACTATTTTATTTCTGTTTCGTGTCATATTAAAGTTCCTAACATGCTTCCAAAAAGGAAGGGGGAGGGGAGACATATGTATTAAATAAGAAAATGCTGCCATGTAGAACACAGATGGTAGTACATTTTTGGCAGAAAGTTTAACAAGGCGTTTTACTTATTTACTTGGAAAACTAATATGTATGAATGTTCAAGTTAAGCAGTAAGAATTAATTGCTGTTTTACAATAATCAGTTTTTCCTAATCAAATTACCCTATTTCCGTAGTTTTTTTCTAATCAAATTACCCTATTTCCATAACATAAGGAAAAGGAGTCAAACGTGATTGTAAACAAACCACTAAGCGAGTCCATGACAGTAATGAAAGAGTGAAGGAACTGTTAGCATTTTATAGTAACCAAGTTGCTTGTCATTTGTTGATAAAAATCAATAACAAGATGTAATGACTGTGTAGTTACAGTACATGTGTCTTTAATATGGTACAGATAGTCACTGACTGTGTCAGTTATGGCATGAAAACAGGAGGTAAGAGTTTATCAAATTTCAGATTTGGCTGACTCACAGGGCCCACCCATATGCAAAGTCTGCAGTGCCAGAGAGTAAACATAGAGAAATAGTATTTCTCCAGGATATCAGGTTTCCATTTTGTGGTAAATACAGCCTTTAAAACACACTGAAATATCCTATATTCTAAGATTAAACATTTAAAAATGGAATTTCTAATTAGCTGATGATGTCTGATATCATACTGGAAGAAAAATTGATTTTTTTCATACCTTTAAACAATTTGTGTTTGAACAATAAACTGAAAACAGAACGTTTGACAGCTATATTGCATGCTGTACTCCAGAGGATTCCAGCCTGGCTTCCAAGATTAGGTTTGGTGAGATCTCTTTCTCCTGTTTTCCATATTTTTATATATCATATGAAACAAGATGATATATAAATTGGTAAATATAAGTATATATCCCTTGTTTCAAAATGTTTTCAGTTCTAAACCATAAATTAGTTTTTACCCAGAATCTGAATATACACATAAAAGTTATTTTCCTTATGCCCCAGTGTTAAGAAAAAGAATGTCTTTTAAGCAGTAACTATAAACTAAGCATTTTATAGCTATTATCTAAATCAGTCCTCAAAACCACCCCAAAAATGTAGGAGTTAACTATGATTCACGTTTTAACAGAAATTGAAACTGAGGTACAAAGAGCTAAGAAACTTACCTAAGGTCTTATCTTAGAAGCTTATCTAAGTATAATCATCATGAACCTACTATTATCAAAATCCAGAGCTCATCTCATGTTTAATATTACACTTTCTGCCTCTGTAAAATGTTGTGGATGTTTCTGAAGAACTAGAAATTAACCAGATGTAATTTGATGATTCAATTTTTTTCCAGAAGATTAATATTTGGGCTTTTTGGGGGTGGGGTGTTGGATCATTGTCAGCAATCAGCTCTGCCAGAAACCAGTACAGTTTAGGTTAATGAAAGAAGCCTAGAGATAGAACATAAATAACAATAATAATGCTGATATTTGCATTTGTATAACACAAACGATGTTGGGAATCTCAAGTCATTAGCATTTCTTGTTTATTTGAACAGGCAGCCTCAGACTGAATACAATAAGAGCGACCTACCTTCCAGATTGGTCTGCTCATCTGGAACTCTCTAAAACTCTCCTTATCCTGAATAAAGGCACATCCAAGCAAGTTCAACAGCTGTATTGAGCTCTAGCCCCACCAAAGAAAGTGATTAGCATTGGATTTTTATCTAAAAAAGCCTTTCTTCATCTTTCAGAAGCTTGAAGTTAGATTAGAACAAATAAATTGATTGTACAGTTCACCTGAAGGGCTTTATTCCAATACTTTTAATCTAGCTCTGTTGCCGAATCTGCTGGGGATTGGTAGAAGCTATTAGGTTTACTTTCATGAGACAATAAACAAAATTAAAAGCCAGACAAACAAAACCCATGGGCTCCTCTCCATTTTGAAGATGACTTCAAAGTGAAGTGGAAAGTGTCCCTCCCCACTACTACCCCCATCCTCCGACTTCACCACCATGTGAGCAAAAAATATCAGAAATATTTTTAAAGCACCTTTAGTAAAACTTATTGTGGCGATGGAGTGAGATCATATCTCAATGCCCCCAGTTTTTATAAAAAGCATGAATAAAACATTCTTCAGCTAAGAGTTTAGGCTGTGTTCTCCTGTCTTCAGCCTCATGCACCAGAGAAGTATAGGCAGCCTCTACAAACCACAGACTAGAGGCCAGTATTAGTCAGAAGAACTTATCTGTGCCTATCTTCCTTTTAGCCAGGAACAGTTTAAACTGCCAGTGAATCACAAAAGGAAAATCATTTCTTGGAGTTTTCCCATCTCCAAGAGATAGCCTAGTTTCTTATTTTTTGTATTTTTTTCTCTGCAACTCTAAAGTTATAAAAGAATTTTTTTCTGTTTTATTATCTATAAATTAACATTTATGTAGAACATATATGAATGTTATGCAAACATTGATTTGTTATCTACTATACTTTGAAGATCCTGAGATGTCCTAGTTTTAATGACCAGTAGCCAATATGTCCAACTGATATGAGTCAGCAGATGTTGAAGATTAATGCCAACTTTTGTATGATAACCAAATAAAATCAGTTAATCATCCAAATATGTTCTCTCTCTAATAGCTACATAGTTGATGCTTAATTTGATTTTTCACTTTTCATTGTGGACATAGTCGCATTAGAAGCCTAACAAGGCCTGGTGGTAAGGAGTGGGGTGGAGAAAGGAGTAGAATGCCTCCACCTGCATATGAAAGCACACCCGTTTGGTCCCTCAGTTATCTCCAGCCAAGACTTACATGAATACAAAGCAGTAGAAACACAGTGTCTCACTTACAGATCACTGCAGCCATTTTAATAAGTATCCCATGATGTGGGCCCTACCTGCAAAATATGATAAAGCGAAATCACCAATGGATCTTACAAGAAAAGCAGAAAAATCAACAAAGTATGATCATCTAGAAACTCTTTTACTCCCTAAGTAGTGTTCAATTTATTCTGTATTTTGAATTTTATCTTAGTATGACTTGCCACCTACATACCTCAAACAGATATTGTAAGGATTAAAATAATGTCTTAAAGTACTTTGAAACAGGATAAAATGTTTGTTCTTTGACATCGGTACAACCTTGTGGGTAGATTTTGTTACTATATGAATTACTTTAACTTAGGTAAATACCTGATTTCTAAATCACTGATATTTGTTCAAAATCCTACTATGGCTCCTTCCTGTTTGAGTATTATGCACACTGGTTTTCAAAATTCAGGTGATTCTTTGTGAATTCAGATATAATGTGTATAATATGCATGGAATGTCATAGAGAGAATTTAGGAAAAGTCTCAAATCTCAAGGATTTTTATTGTCTATTCATGCCCTACAGCTGAGTTTTAAAAGAAAAACACAGAGAAATTACTTGAGGATTCTGAACATTTGATCCACCTTTTCATGTAGTCTAATATACAAAAACCTTGATACAAAGGCTTTAAAAATGCTTTTATGTTATTCTTGATAGTCTCAGCAGGCAATTAAAAAGCAGTTAAAAATAAAGTTAGCTGACTCATTTGGGGAGTTTAGCTGATGATGGTACTGGCAGCTTCAGCTTCAACTTAACAGATAATGTTATCATGGAAAGCAGCTCAAAAATTTTAACAATAGAGCAAATTAATTGCACAAGAGAATTGTTGCTATGTAGTCTTTGGTTTTCTGTGGTTCTCTTGGGGTGAAATTCTTAAAAACCAAACACCCCAACATGTTTTGTAAGCATTAGATATTGCCTCTAAGAAACATAAAAACTGGAGACAAGTGACTTTCTCATGAAGAGAAAACAAAAAGTCCTACAATTAACTTTTAAACATACAGAGCAATAGTAGCCACCTTAAGTATTCTCCTTAAAGGGAATTAGAATATAATGGCTTCTAAGTCCCGGATCTTTTTATCTAGGTTTGATTTTTTTAAAAAATACTAAATACTTATTTAGGAAGGAGGCAGTAGCTTAATTTTAATGTTCACTGTTAAAATTAAAAAAGATTCATGTCTGTTCATGTAGATAAATTATTTCTAACAAGAAACACCACCTGTATTATCAGATTCTACAGTTATTCCTAGATTAGTTATTCTTGGCAGTTGTACTGTAAAACCACGTGTCAGTGTGTGTGCGTGTGTGTGTGTGTGTGTGTGTGTTCACGTGCGCATGCCCTCGTGTTGCTATGTATACACACCAGGAATCTATTAAAAGATCATAAATTCATCTTATTTTCACAGCCCAATTAAAATGTACAACAACTTAGAAACTAATAAACAGAAAATGATGAGAACCATGGAAACCTCTTAAATTAGAAATCAGGAGGACCTAAAATTAAAAAAAAAAAAAAGAAGTTGCTAAAATTACACAGTCAAGGTAAGAATTTGTAATGTAACTTTCACATTTAAAGGTGTGAAAGTTTTTTCTGTTAACGAGGGCCATCTTAGCTACCTTTGCTGATAAATTCTTAAACTGGTCGTAATGGAAAAATTATTTTTAAATGGGTCATGATGGAAAAATTATTAAAGTGATCATAATGGCTAAAGTACTTTCTCTTGTTTCCCAGAGGTATTCACAGGCCTTTCTTGAGTTGGTCCCAGGTTGGGAGACATCTATGTTCCTGAAATAGCTCTCCTCAGCCCACACTCCCTTTGTTCCACTGCCCGTGTACCACTTTCTCTCTTCTCTCAGCCAGCAGCGAACAGCAAGAGAGAGAAACCAGGGAACATTTTAAAATCATAATATCCTACTCAACTTAAAATCTTGAGTGTACTTTGGTGCCCACACATACTCATGGTCATCTGATGATACTCTCACTAGTATCCACCTTCAATTAGACTGTTCCTAAGCTCTCAGCTTCTCCCTTGAAAACTTAAAGTTTAAATGATACCTATTGTGTTCTTTCATTGATATGAGTGCATCTAGAATTTTTTTGTATTTGAGGGAACTGACTTTTATGGACTGAATTGTTTCCACACCACCACCACCCACCAAATTCATATACTGAAGCCCCCAGAACCTCAGAATGTAACTGTATTTGGAAAAGGGGTCTTTAAAGAAGTGAATAAGTTAAAACTGTTTGTAAGGGTGGGCCTTAATCCAATCTGACCTGTGTCCTTATAAGAAGATGGTATTTGGACACACAGAGATACCAGGGGTGACAGTAAGCATACAGAAGAAAGATGGTGTGAAGACACAGTGAGAAGGTGGCCATCTGCCAGCCAAGATGAGAGGTCTCAGAAAAAAACAATCTTGCCAACACCCTGATCTTGGACTCCTAGCAACCACAACTGTGAGAAAATTAATTTCTGTTGTTTAAGCCATCTAGTCTGTGGTATTTTGTTATGGCAGCCCTGGCAAACTAATCCACTGACTAAATGATCAGTTATGTTTTTTCAAGGTTTAGGTTAGAGTTTTAACATTCCATTGAGGAACTAAAGGGCCCTAACCCAGAAAGGCAGTTAAGCAAATAAAGCACTAATTTGAGAGCCAAAGTCTCAACCAAATCCATCTGCTCATGCATGGTTTATGAACAAGCAGAATGGTCTTTATTAGAGGAAAACATATATCTAGTACTATGTGTTGGCAATGGTTTTAAGCAGTTACTATATAAACTCATTTCATTTTCACAAAACTGGATGGAGGAGGTACTCTTTTACAAATGAGGAAATGAGGGCACAGGGTGGTTGAGTCACTTAGCTAGCAAGTGTGGGAGCTGGGATACCAACACAGACAGTCTGGTCCAGTGCCTTTGCTCTTAACCAAGAATCCATGTGGCTTCTTCAGTTAGTAGATCAGATACTTACTACCCTCTCCTTCACCAACCCCAAACACAGCAGTGGGAAGTGATGAGAAGAGCACCTTATCCCTCCAGGCAATTTCCTTATCTGAATAATGGGAATGATAATGCCCACCTGTTGTAGGGGTCAACTGAGATAATTATATAATAGTGTTTGCAGGTGAGGTTAGCTCCAGGCATTGCGGGCATATTTATAGAGTCTGAGGTTCCTTTCTTTAAGGTAGTCAAATGGGTCCTCTTTAAGATAGAGAGGCTTTCTGCTGAGTGGCAAACCACCAGGGCCTTAGTTCCATGGAGGGCTAATATCCCCTTCCAGTTGGTCCTATATCTGCCCTGCAATGAGGGCTCAGCCACACCCATCCACATGGTTCCATCATCCCTTGTCTTCATCAGACAGTTCTGTGGACAAGTAAAAATGGGAAGAAGAAAGAGTCCCCACTCCCCCTTCCCCAGCCCCTGGAGCTCTTCTCTCCCACCTTCCCTAGGCTTCTAGAGAGCCCTGAGAAATATCACATATAGGAAAAGCAGAGTTTTTGGATGAAAAGCATTTGTCAGGGAGGCTCATTGAAAAAGAGGGAAGGCCAGCCTATGGAATAAGGCAAGCATAGACCAGATCTACCCTTCAGGAGCCTGCAGGAGCCTGCAGAACCTGTGTTAAGTTTCTCCTTCCCACACTGAGAAACCCAAAATGCATTCAAGCTCCTCACCCGCTATGGTCCACATGACCGTAAAGGATCCGAACATCAAACCATCCTTCGCTGGAGCTGGCCTCACATGCGCCAGTGTTGGCTCCAGTCCATCAAGATTGTAGACACTGGTCCTCCCCATGACCTCTGGGCTTTCTCCCAGGCCCCCCACAGTTTGGGCCTTTTGAAATCAAAATCAATAATGTGAGTTGTCAGTCAGTCACTCCCAACTCAGAGATTTGGACTCAGCCGCATTGTCTATGCCTTTGCCATACACCTGTTTGAGCTGATGATAACATTTAATTAATTCTCTTCCTAGTCTTTTCTTTTTCCAGTTTTATTGAAAAATAATTGACATACATCACTGTATAAATTTAAAACATGCAGCATGATGATTTGATTGACATACATTGTGAAATGATTACCACAATAGGTTCAACTAACATCCATCTTCTCAAATAGATACAATAAAAAGAAAAGAAGGAAGAAAAGAACCACTTCCTAGTCTTGATATTAACACAAGCCTCTGAATGGGGAAAGAAACACTCTTAAGAACCTGCTTTGGAAATCAGCACTCCCCACGTACACTTGCATTCCTTTCAGCTCCCATGTCTGGATCTAAATCATTTCATGTCCGGTGCCGCTGAATTACCTTTCGAGGGGGAGCTTTCACCATCTGGGCAGGAACAGAGTACCAAGCCACTGGAGACTAGCTGGGCTGGGCCCTGTTTTTGATATAAATCTTAACACATTCAGAGCCATAGGAAATTTTTTTCTGTGCTGATGGTTTCTTTCCACACTGCTAAAACTTGCAAAACAAATGACAAAAATGCCAAAGGACAGGCTAAATTCGGTGCATATTCTCTAGATGTGTGGCATAGCCACAGGGAAATGCATGGGCTTGCTTTTTCCTCTCATTCTCATGGAACAGCAGACTCACTTTTTTAGGACCAGATGTTCATTTACTTCACAGTGTTAGTTGTCCCGGCCAATAAAGAGCAGGGCCCCAAGAAGTCCAGCCTGCCCAACTAAACGTGGCACTGACAGCCAAGAACGTCCGTCATCTGGCCATTCCTCACCATATACTCTTGCCACATCTCAAGTCCATGCCCAAACTATTATCATTCTGAAAGCTATTAAAATTCCAGGATTTTAAAGTTATGTATTCTATACCATCAAAGTATATAGTAGACCATGTGCAATTGAGTTTTGCCATTTGTTTGTTTTGGGGATTCCCCCTTCATAATTGTCCACAGTCCTTATGTCAGAAAGCTAGCATAAAGTTTTGTGTTCATGAGATGTTCACTAATACTAAACATTTTAAACATAGCTGTCATGCTGGCTTTTACACAGAAAATGTTTCTCTCTCTGCAAACTTAGCTTTGATCTTCTAATTGTACTGTGTGCTTTCCCTTGCTAGTGTCCACCATTTTCCGATTAATGTTAAGGGGCAAGAGAAAAGTTGCCAAAAAGTCCTTTATCGCTATTTTCATAACATTTAAAAACAATATTTTAGTGCCCCCTACTGGTATGTGACATTAGCAGCCCATTTGCAAAAAAGGTTAATTTACTTTTAGAGAATAAACTCATAGGAAAGTAAAAAAAAAAAAGGCCTTTGATGAGCCTTTTAAAATTTGTCTAATTTTTATAACATCTTAAAAGTAACATAAATACGTCACCATTTTAATTATTGTTCATTATATATGCATATTTTAAGATTAAACATCTTCTTGACATCTTTTATTCTGTATAATATTTAGTTTTTGTGGGGAAAAAAACTATCAGTTACATTTTGGAGAAACTGGACCATTTTTACTAATAAGTAAATATATTTAAGAGAGACTTTTTCTTAGATCTTTATACCCTCTCTAAAGTGTCTTTTTATTAGTCTAAAAACAGAATCTTCGATTCGCTTAAAAAAGGGGGAGGAAGTAGACTTTGGGAATGGATGGATGTTTAAAGGAAATTATGCCTTAGATTTTCATGAACAATGATAATAATTACAGAAACGGATTAATGAATAGACGTTATGATAAAAACTCAAATCTCTGTAAAGATAATAGACAAATACTTCATGCCACATGAGAGACTGGTAGATGAAAGGACCACTAACATCCACAAGGACTAAGGCAAAGAAGCAAAGTGGAATAAGAGGTAGAACTAGAGTGATTATTAATTAAATGTAGAGAAAGGTTTTGTCCCTGATAAAGCAAGGCCTGCTTTAGATAGTCAAATAATTTTACAACATGGACTTGCACATGGAAACCTTTTTTTCTTTCCCATTGTATTTGGGTAGAATGTATAGCCAAATAGGGCAAAAGGGATGCCATGTGGCCTAGAGTTCTCCATCCACTCTTAGCCAGAACTAAGTAAAAATGTAAGCAAGCATCCAAGCAGTGCTCCACAGCCAAGTGGAGCCTAGTCTGTAGTGATGGTTTCCTGGGCCCATGTGAGAAAGACACACTGACCTTACTGATTCAGGGGTTTCCACTTCAGTCAGTGATAGGTGGGCCTGTTTTTGCAAAGCTAGAGGGAAACCAGAGATAAATTCATATAAAAAATGGTCCAAGTGAACTCATTTCACTTTTAGTCTTGTGCTAGATTTGAAAGATTAGTCCTCACAGTGAAAAATCTAAGTATTATATCCTCACAATGAACAAACTTCCCAGGAAATTTAAATTGCCTGAAATACTCTTAAGCGAGTTCCTCAAGGATTTTCTAAGGTGTTTTCAATCTTGATCTTCAACTCACTTTTTTTCTTATCCTAATTTTAATTTTAAGATTCATTGAAGGAGAAGCATTTAAGGTACATTTGTCATATAACTTTTATTTCTGCCATTTATTTCTACCTCTTGCTTTAAAAATCTAAGTGAGAAGTGAATATTTCATCAAGGCATGTACTTAAAATGTTCAGAACTTAGGAATGTCTGTGTGTTCTGCCAAAATCTTAATTCTAGGTATTTTAGCTTCAATTTTAATAACTGCCATTATTAGTCATATTGCAGGGGAAAAAGCTCACTTAACTGACAGTTCTTCTAAAACCAAACCTACCCATTATAATTTCACAGGAACTAGACAACTCGAAAACCTGTGCTTGTCCCCAGGGTTTATTTCTCATAAGGTCAGAAGCACATTATAAATTTGACTCAACTTTATATCTCTGCTCATGCTCTAGGGGGAGGAAAGAGACAAGACGATTTTTTTTTTTTAAATGAGCAAGCCTATTAAAATGTGAGTCATCATTTTGAAGGAGCTCATATTCATCTTCATTCCGTAGTTTGACTAATATGCCTACCTCAAAGAAAGAATGAAAATAGAATGTCACCTACAAACACATTATGGCTTATGCAGTCTTGAACGCGGGTGTAGGGATTCCTTGTTTTAAACCCCTACAGGTAGGAAAGATTGTAAACCATGATGTAAAAAGCTGTTGCCCTGATTTTCTTAATGCTGAGTTCTACCACTGACTTAGAGAAAACCCAAGATCATGTAGTGTTCAACCAGAAACTCACTGAGGCTTGCTGAGACAATGTTGAAGGCTACAGTAGAACTAACATTTCACACTTATTATGTGTCAGGCACTGTTCTAAGAACTTTATTCATATTACAGAACACATTAGAACAAGCCTACAGGGTAGCGACAAATTTTACAAATGAGGAAACTAAGGCACAGAAGTGGTAAATAATTAATACACAGTACCACAGCTTGTTGTGGGGCCAAGTTTCCTGTGTTAGTGATCTAAGTGTGGTGTGCTGCACTGACGCTGTGCCACACTGCCATCTGGGAGCAAGGCCAGGAGAGGCCAAGGCCAGCTCTGCAGGGTGCTGCCAACTGCTAAGTTGTATCTTTGGGGGATGGTAAGGAATTCCCAATTAGAGAAGTGGATGGTGTCCAAACATGGGAACAACACATGGAAAGGTACAAAGATATAGTTTGCCATTTAACCAATGCAGGGCTATGGGAAGCTTGCTTGCTTTATTTATTTATTTATTCATTCGTTCATTCATTCATTCATTCATCTATTTATTTATTTATTTATTTATTTATTTATTTATTTATTTTTGAAGGGTGGCTTTTTTAAAAGAGAAGATTATCAACACTGTATTTAAAAAAAAAGATAATTCTGGAAAAATTACGTGATCTGTTTTGGACTGTTTTACCTATGCACATAGTATAAGCAAATTTATCCTTATTGTTCTTGAAAAGACAGTGATACAATGCTTTAGGAGGAGATGGAAAGTCTCTTGCTATTATCTTCTTATAGGACTATGCTCCAGTAACTTGTTTCCATTGGGAGAAACCTTCCTCCCCAGATCTGGATTTAGCCCACTCTGTGTTTGTAGATTGTAGGATGATCTTACAGACTTGAGTGCTGAGCAGGTGTTTGCAAAGACAGTGGGGACAGAGAGAGATCTGGGGCTTTGATCCTTTCTCCAGCTAGGCTGGATCTGAGACTGGGAGCTGAGCTGGCAGTGTCCCCCAAGTGCGGAAATCAAGAAAAAATGGCATGAAATGAAGGAGATCTTTGAGAATAAGAAAGTAGATAGAGGTTTTCATGTGACAGTTTAAGAAAATCTTATCATTCTGTTATATTTGCATCAAACATTTATTAAATTTTAACTCTTTCAGCTAGCATACTAGCTATTGAAGATGAACAAGACACATTTTGGGAACTTTGCTAAAAAAAATAAATAAAGCAAGTGCTTAGCTCTGTTCTTCACGCTACTGAGATAGTAGTTCTGGAGGAGGCCATGAAGCCTCCAAGTGTTGCTTATTGGAAACTCTACTACAGGTGATGGATGGGAACCCCAAAGAATTTAAGAAAAGCAATGAGTGATAAAAAAAAAAGGAGTACCACAACTCAATTTCTCTTTAAAATATGTCTGCCGGATCTGTCTTTCAGGTAGACATGGTGCATTCCACACCTACTTTTCCTGCTAGATGACACTGACCTGCCCACAGCCCCTGCTCAGGGAAGCTACCCTGCACTGGTTGGGGCAGGGTCGATTGTGACTGGACAAGAAGGATCAGAGGATCTGATTGAGGCAGCCCATCCACACACAGGACTCTGAGGTGGCCTAAAAGGATGGTTCTGGCCAATAAGGACTATGGTCATTACTAAGCCAGCCAGACAGGCTCCTTCCAAGTTGAAGTCTACAAGATTGAGACCAAGTTGGCCAGTTGGTAGGGAAAGCGGGCCAGGCAGCTGAGTGAGAGGATGCAGGCCATGGTAATGGACAGAGGTGCCAGCTCCTAGAAGACCTCTCATCCAGGTCAAGTCCATGTGGACTTAACACAAACCCTTTTTCTCTTAAGGGGGTTTGAGTGAGCAAGACTTTGCCTCTGAAGTAACTAGCACCTCTAGCACCTAGAAACCATTTCAGAAATAGTGTGGAAGATGGATAGGCAGAAAGGCAGATTTTTGGCAACTTGGCATTTGATTAAATATTTTATTGAACTCTTTTTCAAATTACAGGTCTAGTTGATTTACATTAGATGCTGTCACTTCTCATTTAGGCTCTCATCTTCCTCAGGCACTTTCTCTTTGCTTTGCTCTCCAGAGTGGCTAACATTGTATTCCTTCAGCTTTGCATCTAATAGGTCCTCTATAAATGCTAAATGTAGAAAAGCATAGCATGCTTACAGACAAAACTCTACTCCTCATAAGCTCTTTGACCAATAGGAAATTCAGATTTAATGAACATAGTAGAATTCTTGTGTGGAGAGTTAAGATGATTAACTGTTGTAAATCACTTAGCATTGTGTCTGAATGTTAATTGTTCTTTATTGAGTGCCTGCCATGTAACAGGCTCAAAGCTTTGTTCACTCCTTTTATCTCATTTACTTCTCACAGCAAACTTGTGTAACAGTATGGTTATACCCATTTTACAGATGAGGGAACTGAAATGCAACAGTATTGAGTGATTTGCCTGAAGTCTCTCAGATAGGATGTGGGGAAGTTTTCCAAAAGCATATGACACAATATCAGAACAAGACACCATGATTCGGATTGCTTTATAATTAAACTACCAAAAAATCAGCCTACGTCCCCAAAGTCATCTCTGGATTTGAAGGAGTGTCAAGTGTTCCATCCACACAGTACCTAACACGGAATAGTCACTCAATAAGCATATATGGGACAATTGGAAGGATACTGTTGGAGAAGATCATTGAGAGGATGTGACTGCTGATTGACCCAAAGGCTGGACCCAGGCGACTGGAGGCTCTTCGTCCCTTCCTCTGTCCTTGGAATGTACTTTCCTCCCACTCTTCCCACACTAGGAGCTACTTCAAAGACGTGGCCTTGAGAAAGTAACGTTATCGAAACCATCTGGACTGTATATGTGACTGAACTCCGTTAAGGCCTCTATATAAACTCCTAAGGTTCTAGTGGGCAGGTGCAGAGATCCGCTCATCTTTTGGCTGCTCGGGACAAGTCTCATAAGTCCCCTTGCTTATTAAACTTGCCTCCTGCCAATCTGGAGTATATTGCTGCTTTCTTCAGCCTCGTCTTGCCCTCCATGTATGGGGACCAGTTTCAGATTTCACCAGGGGAACTCCCGAAATTTCAGATACCCTAATTAGATTGGGTTCAAATATACTGACCTCTAATTAGCAATGTCTTACAGCTAATTGTTTGTATACCTGTCTTTCACTCCAGACAGAAGCTGCTGTAGCTAGGGGTCATAACTTATCCACTTTTCTCTCCCTCAGTGGATTCGTAAATAACAGAGTGAACATAGTAAAGATCAAAATCAGTGGAAAATGATGAAAGATATTAGTTGAATTAACTGATAACACTGTTTCCTAACACATTGGCCCTTGGCTCCTGGCACTATTTCAGAATCACCTTGGAGAGGGAAGATAGTTAAATCTTCAGATTCCCAGGACACATCTGTCACTGAAATCAGCAGCATTTGTATTTCATAAACTTCCTAAGTGGCTCCAATATGCCTGCCTGGAGAAGATTGTGAAGACCTGGGTTTACAGAACCAACATCTACAGCAGTATTTCTCATACTTGCCTGGTGACAAAATCACCTGAGTGGCTTTGTTAATTTCCAGGGCTCTGCTTTGGAGACGCTAATCAGAAAGTCTGGGGAGGGACCCAGAAATCTGTGTTTTTAACAAGCATGCCAGGTGATTCTTATAACCTGTCAGAATTATTAGTCTAAAGCAGCAGTGCCCAACCTTTTTGGCACCAGGGACCAGTGCTCCTATGAGAACCTAATGCCTGATTATCTGAGATGGAGCTGAGGCAGTGATGCCAGCACTGGGGAGAGGCTGCAAATACAGATGAAGCTTCACTCACTCACCCACCGCTCACCTCCTGCTGTGCAGCCCAGTTCCTAACTGGCCACAGACTGGTACCCATCTGCAGCCTGGAGATTGGGTACCCCTGGTATAAAGGAAGGCCAGCTAAATCTAGTCCCCTGGCTGAAGGCTAGATGCACACTTAAGGTTTTGTGGTTGTTTGTTACGCGGCATATGAAAGCAAGAGCTAACCAATACTCCCTTTCTCAGAAAGCTGCTGGAGGATGTGCTTCACCAAAAGATGAAGTAAACTGAGAAGAAGGAGGACATAGGCTACAAGAAGAAATATAACTACTCCTTCCTAAGAAAACATAAAGAAGGATCCCAGCTGTCAGCTGTTCGCCACATGCAGAGAGTAATCAGTCCAGAGCAGGTGAAAAGCTGCCAGGTGAGATTTCTTCAGGAAGAATGAAATTGATAGCACCAGATGCATTTCAATGTTTTGAGAGAAGAGATTTAGACATTTATCCAGAGAGTTTTCATTTCATCCCTCTGTTGTAGTATAATGCATCTTACCAGCACCTGGTATCTTCCAGTCTAAACCTTCTGTTTTCCCTTCTCTGGAACGAATCTCTAGTCTTTTGCCAGAATAGAGTAGGGAATATAGGCACCTACCTGATTCTTAAACAGATTTTCAACCAATCTTCCTTATTTTACCTACCCCCTTCTACCCTCACTTTCCAGAAAAATCTGGTATAGTCAATCGCAGGTGGTGGTGGGATAGTAAAAACAAGTTGGCCTCATTTTTTTGGTCTGCTAATTCCTTTTTCTCAGAAATAATTTTTTACTTTTCAATTACAGTTTGCATACAACATTATATTAGTTTCAGGTGTACAACATGGTGGTTAGACATTTATATATCTTTTAAAAAATTTATGTATTTTAATTAGTTTCAAATATACAGTACATTGGTTAGACATCTATATAGTTCCTAAAACGATCCCCTCAATTGCTCCCTCCACCTTTTACCCTTCACCTAGCCAACATATTAATGCTAATTGCATTCCCACTGCCATGCTCCCCATCCTCGTGACCAACTATCAACTACTAATTTGTACTTCTTTAACCCTTCACCCCATTCTCCCAGCCCTCAGCCACCTCTCCCTTGTTTATCACAAAAATGTCCTTTTTATTTGTGAATCTGTTTTTGGTTACTTCTTTTTATTCCTTAAATTCCGCATATAAGTGAAATCATATAGTGTTTATCTTTCTCTGTCTGACTTAAATACCTTCTAGGTCCATCAAAGCAATATCTCTTTCCATCTCCTTCCTTTTAATCTGAAGTGAGTCTCTTATAGACAACATGTGGAGCTCTTGTTTTCCTTTCCTTTCAGCAACTCTATCTTTTGGTTGGGGCACTTAATTCTTTTTTATTTGAGGTACTTATTGATAGGAATGTAGTTGTTACCATTCTTCACTCCTGTTTTTAATACATGTTTTTTCTTCTTAAAGAAGTCCCTCCAAAATTTCCTGTAGTACTGGCTTGGTGGTGAGAAATTCCTTTAGCTTATTTTTGTCTTGGAAGCTTTTTATCTGTCCTTCAACTCTAAATGATAGCTTTGCTGGATAAAGTATTCTTGGTTGTAGATACTGGGTTTTCACTATGTCAAATATTTTTTGCCAAACCCTTCTGTCCTGCATTGTTTCTTTTGAGAAATCGGCTGCCAGTCTTTTGGGTGCTCCCTTATAGATAACTATCTGCTTTTCTCCTGCTGCTTTTAAGTTTCTTTCTTTGTATTTAAACTTTGGCATTTTAATTATGATGTGTCTTGGTGTGGGCCTTTTGGATCTCTGATTTTTGGGACTCTCTGAGCATCTTGAGGTTTTATGTCCATTTCCTTCAGTAGGTTAGGGAAGTTTTCCATCATTATTTCTTCAAACAGCTGTTTGACATCTTGATTTTCTTCAGTTACACTGATCAGACGGATATTTGGACCCTTAATAGTGTCCCATATGCTCCTTAAATTATTTGTATAGTCTTGGCATCTTATCTCTTAACATTCTGATTGCATGTCCTTGGCTTTCCCATCCTCTTTTTTCTTCTTCTTTAACATTTCTTCTAATACTGGTTTGGTGGTGATGAACTCCTTTAGCTTTTTCTGGTCTGGGAAGTTCTTCATCTCTCCTTAGATTCTAAGTGATAGTTTTGCTGGGTGGAGTAATCTTAGTTGTAGGTCCTTGCTTTTCATCACTTTAACTATTTCCTGCCAATCTGTTCTAGCCTGCAAAGTTTCTGTTGAGAAACCAGCTGACAGTCTTATGAAAGCGCCTTTGTAGGTAACTAACTGCTTTTCTCTTGCTGCTTTTAAGATTCTGTCTTTATCTTTGGGATTTTAATTGAGATGTCTTGGTATGGACGTGTTTGGGTCTCATCTTTTATGGGATTCTATATTTCCTGCCCTTGTAGGTCTACTTCCTTCACCGGGTTAGGGAAGTTTTCTGTTATTATTTCTTCATATAGGTCTTCAATTCCTTGCTCTCTCTCTTCTCCTTCTGGCACTCCTATGATGAGAATGTTAGTATGCTTACTGTTGTCCCAGAGGCCTCTTAAATTACCTTCATTTTTTAAAATTCCTTTTTCTTGTTGCTGTTCCAATTGGGTGTTTTCTGCTACCTTATTTTCTAAATTTCTGATTCACTCTTCTGCTTAATCTAATCTACTATTGATTCCTTCTAGTGTATTCTTCGTTTCAATTGTTAGATTCATCATTTCTGACAGGTTCTTTTTTATGATTTCTGTCATTTTTTTATTATTACTATCTCTTTGTTCAAGTTCTCACTGAGATCATCTATTCTTACCCTAAGTTCATTGTGTATCCTTAAAACCAGTGTTTTGAACTCTGCATCTGGTAAATTGCTTGTCTCCATTTTGTTTAGTTTCTTTTCTGGAGCTTTGTTTTGGTACATGTTTCTCATGTTTCTTTGTCTCCCCATTTTGTCTGCCTCCCCATGTTTGTTTCTATATATTAGGTAGGTCTGCTACATTTCCCAGTCTTGGCCATGTGGCCTTATGTAGTGGGTACCCTATGGGACTCAGTGGTGCAGTCTCTCTGGTCACCTGAGTCAGGTGATTCAGATGTGTCTTTTGTATAGGTTGTGTGTGCCCTCCTGTTGTAGTTGAGCCTTGTTTGCTCTTTGCATATCAATGGGAGGGACTGATGCTTGGGCTGATTGGTCATAAGGATTGGCTGGTGAGAGGATGACTGTTTGGAGCAGAATTTACTTTAGCAGGGCTCTGGTGTCTGCTCAGTCTACACTTTAGGTGTGTCAACACTGGATGCAGCCCTGGGTGGTGCTCTGGATCCAGCCATTGGGTGTGTGCAACCCCCCCCCATGACACATACTTGTGCCTTCTGGGAGGGGCCCCACTGCAGACCAAGTTCAGCTGCAGCCTGTGCCCTTCCAGGGTCTCCGGGCAAGAGTCATCAAACAATCTGCAGATAGATGTCTTCCACCCTCACTGAGCTTGGAGGTGCCTCAAGAGACCAAACTGCAAACTGTGGCCAGCTGCCACTACTGCTAAGCTTGGGGCTGCTCAGCAAGAGGTACAGGGCATGCCGAGGCCAGATGCTGCTTGTTTGGGTTTTGTGAAACTTTGAGACTTTTTAGGAAATTCCACAGCATGAGCCAAGACAGGCCATTTGTATGAGTTTTCAAGTTGGGTGTGCAGGACCTCAGGGAATCACCAGGGCAGGGCAACAAGTGTTGAGCAGATGGAGACTCAGATATGGTGCCCACCTGTGTCTGCACACTGGGATGGAGGAGGGTTCAACAAAGGAGCAGTGGCCTCTGCCAGAACTTCTGTCTGGGAGAAAGCTGCCCCTCCAGCCCTTGCCCTGAAGCCAGACAATTCTGCTCCTCCCTGTATATCCCTGGTGCCTTTCAAGCTGCTGTCCAGCAGGGGAGCTCAGAGAGAGTGAGTCTGTCAGCAAGTAAGTTAATGTGGGCCCTTTAAGAGGAATTCCATCTTTCCTCTGTCTTGCTTAGTCACAACCTCTGCTGGTTTTCATAGCCAGAAGTTGTGGAGTCTTCTCTTCCTGGCACTGGAACCCTGGGATGGGCAGTCTGATGTGAGGGTGGGACCCCTCGCTCCTCTGGGGGAACCTCCATAGCTGAGATATCCCTTTCAATTTTTAGCCACCACACACTGTTGTGGGAACAGCCAGATCTGTGTTTCTGCTCCTCCTATCAGTTTTGAGGTGGACTCTTCTGTATGTCCCCAGTTGTAGGACTTCTGTTCAGCAAGACTTCAGGTGACTCCCAATGATGGTTGTTCTGTAGTTTAGTTATAATTTTGATGTGAACATGAGAGGGAGCAAGCACAGCATTTACCTACTCCGCCATCTTCATCAGAAAGTCTGCTAATTTTTCATCACTCTCCCATGATCTATCCAGCCTCCAAAATTCCTTCTTCTTTTCTCCCATTCTCTCCAACTTTATGCACTTATGTCTACAAAAAAAAAAAAAAAAATTACTGTCATTTTATTGAGGTTTCAGAAAGTAAGGCAGGTGGCGCATATTCAATCTGTTATATTTAGATAGAAACTCTGGTGTAGATTGCAATTATGCCACATTTCAAAACTTTTTATTATGGAAATTTTTAAATACATACAAAATACAGAGAGTATTAGTGACACCACCCTCCCATATTACCCATCACCCAGTTTCAACAATTCTCACCCCAAAGTCAATCTTCATACTCCTACCTATTTGCCTCTCCTCCTGGATTATTTTGAAACAAATTCTAGATATCATATACTTCATTTGCAAATCAGTAATGATTTTGAAGTGCTTCTGTAACTACTAACTACTTCAAATGCTAATTCCCCTTCTAGAGTGTGGGTGCCTAATTAGGGTATGCAATGGGAACAGCCTGTAGGGTGTAGATTAAAGTTAATTTATACACACATACATCACACTGTTAATATTAAAGCATTTTAAAGTAAATCATCATACAGACAATTCAACAAACACTGTGAAACTTAAAGGTCTAGAAGAATTTAATAAGTTTTGTCATCTGACTAGCAGAAACTAAGACAGAGCGCTCAAAGTCAATAGTTGCATTTTGCTCTTGGGAGAACAGAAGAAAGATCTTAGAAAGAAGAGTTAATTTGTGGAGAAAGATGAGGAGCTTAAGATAATGCTGGATATACAACAAGAAACAGATGATTGTTAATATGTGATTAAGGCTCAGAGAGAGGACAGGCTGGGTATTCATATTTCATAGTCTATGGGTGACAGAGTCAGAGTACTGCTAATACCACAGTTTTGTTGTATATATTTGTAATTGAAGGAAATACTAATTTTTAGTTAGAGGTTAATGGAAATAACAAAGCATTTTTTTTTCCTAAGTTAACTGACACTCTACTACCCCAAACTATCCACAGACACATCTCCTGCCCCAGTGAGACCCTGAACTCCAGGTTAAGACATGGAGGTTAAGAGAGAATGACAGGGTAGTAGCTCAAGAAGGGGCCAGAGAAGGAGGTGAGGATGGATTATGCAGGACCTTGGAAGGCACGTTGAGCTTTGTGCAGAGGACACTACTTATCACAAGTTTCTTCACATTTCAGCCCATAGATCCTCCATTTGTGGACTACAGACTAGGATCCAAGTTCACTTTGTCCTTAAGCCATTCACTTATTTCATGCATATCTGCTTCCAGAGGCCTGGCTTCCTCTGCCCCTCCTTAAACACTGGGCTTTCCTCTGTCCTTTCATCTGCATGTTGAATTGGGATCATCCATTTATGTGTTAGTTTCCCCATCTTCATAGTAAGCTTCTTGCAGCTTATTTATCCACATATCTCCATGTCTAGCACATTCAATAAATAGCTGTTGAATGAATGAAGTAGTTCAACTGATGACCTCTGGAACAGAGTCCTTGAGGTTATTTAATTCACTGCTGTTCTTTCAGAAAATAATTCTTACTTGCTTATGCTACTGACTGATGTAAAAGAGAAATATGATAGAATAGAAAGGTCTTTAGTCTGAGGTCTGAGGTTCTTGTCTCAGCTCTACTGTTAATGAACTGTAAAACCACAGGCAAGTTACATGGGCCTCAATTTTCTACACCTATAAAATGAAAGAGTTAGAAAAGAGATATTTGTTTTTCTAAGTTTGGGAATTCTATGTTTTCTACTTCGTAATTCCTTATTCCTATTAGCTTGGCTTTTACCTCCAAGTTAGGCTAACAGCTTTGGTATAGAAGTGACCAAAGACTAAAATGCCAATTTGCAGCTTAATGCTTGAATGCCTTAATTAACCAAAGTCGATCTGCCTGCCAGAGGTAATTGGATTCTTTCTTTTTAAAATCTCAGAAAGTTTAATAAAGATCTTAATCTCATTTAAATCTCTTGATTTTACATAGTAATGAAATATCAGTGAGCTATTTTCACATGGTGAAACTCAATCCATCTAAATCAGATACTCCATTTTAGGACTTTTTAAACTCCCTTCCCATGTAATTATTTTTCAGCAGCCAGAAGTATGGCATGCCTTCCTTTCCTTCCTCTTCCTTTTCTGATCCCTCTTGGTAGTGGTATAGGGAATGGAGATATACTTATGGTTAGAAATCAGTGGCCTACTTAAATCACCAATCCTTGGATTATCACAAGCTGACCTAGAGTCTAAAAGAACAATTTTCTTTATGCGTGTATGACACTGGAAAAATGACTTCTCTCCTCAGCTGCTGTTTCTCACTTACCATCTCCTTTTAAAAATTCTTTTTTTAAAAAAAATTTATTTATTTAAATTAGTTTCAAATATACAGTACATTGGTTAGATATCTATATAAAATGATCCCCCCAATTTCTCCCACTCTCCCCTGGCCCTCCACCTAGCCATCACATTAAATGCTAACTGCATTCCCTCTGCCGTGCTTCCCATCCTCATCCCCGTGACCAACTATCACCTATTAATTTATGCTTCTTTAACTCTTCACCCCATTATCCCAGCCCCCTAAACTCCTCCCATCTGTCACCAAATTATCCACTATATTTGTGAGTCTGTTTTTGATTAGTTTGTTGTTTTTGTTCCTTAGATTCCACAATAAGTGAAATCATATGGTATTTATTTTTCTCTGTCTGACTTATTTTGCTCAGTATAATAACCTCTAGGTACATCCATGTCATTGCAAATGATAGGATTTCATTTCTTTTAATGGCTGAAAAATATTCCATTGTATACATGAACCATAATTTCTTAATCCAGTTGTCTATTGATGGGCATTTAGGTTGCTTCCATATCTTGTCTATTGTAAATTATGCTGCCATGAATATTGGAGTGCATACATCTTTACGAATTATTGCTTTGGTTTTCTTTGTATAAATACCCAGAAGTGCAATTGCTGGGTCAAAAGGTATATCCATTTTTAATTTTTAAAGAAACCTCCATACTGTTTTCCATAGTGGCTGTACCAATTTGAAATCTTGAGGGTTCTCTTTTCTCCACATCCTCGTCAACACTTGTTTTTTAATTTATTGATGATAGCCATTCTGACAGGTGTCAGGTGATATCTCATTGTGGTTTTAATTTGCATTTCTCTGATGGTTAGTGACTTTGAGCATCTTTTCATATGTCTATTAGTCATCGGTATTTCCTCTTTGGAGAAGTATCTGTTCAGGTATTCTGCTTATTTTTTAATTGGATTATTTGTTTGTTTGTTTGTTTGCTCTGTTGAGTTGTATAAGTTCTTTATATATTTTGGATATTAACCCTTTATTAAATTTATCATTAGTGAATATCTTCTCCCAAACAGTCAGTTGTCTTTTTGTTTTGTTGATGGTTTCCTATGCAGTACAAAAACTTTTTAGTTTGATGTCATTCATTTATTTTTTCTTTTGTTTTCCTTGCCCAAGGAGATATATGTGAAAAGAAATTCCTGTTAGTAATATCAGAGAGTTTACTGCCTATGTTTTCTTCTAGAAGTTTTGTGGTTTCAGGTCTTACATTTAAGCCTTTAATCCATTTTGAGCCTATTCTTGTATATTGTGTAAGAAAGTGGTCCAGCTTCTTCTTTTTCTCCTTCTCCTCCCCCTGACCCCTCCTCCTCCTCCTTCTTCTTTTTCTTCTTTTTGCATGTATCTGTCCAATTTTCCCAACACCATTTATTGAAGAGACTGTCTTTACCCCATTGTATATTCTTACCTTCTTTGTAATATACTAAGGAGCATATAGGCGTGGATTAAAGAATTTAAAAATTCAATGTGGTCACTGTGACATTTGCTCCACTGAGCTTTATGGCTTTAATTTTCCCCATCTCAATGAGCCCCAAATAGCCCTACTGAATTAGTGCCCAGAAACTCTTTGATTGCATTGTTATTCCACTCTTGAAACTCTTTAATGATTTTTCATCTAAACATTAACTATTGCTCCAAAGTTCCTATGTTTGTGGTCATCCTGTAAGTACATCTCACTGAACCCAAATGAAGAAATTCCCATTCTCTTTACTCCAGATTACTCATATAAATTTTCCTAAAATTTATTTTTGAGGGGTACTAGGGAAAAAAAACAACAACTTGGTTTTGGAATTGCTGATCTAGGGTTTAAATCTTGGCTGCACTGCTGATTTGCAACCTTGGGAAATATATTCAATTTATGACAATGGGAATAATACCTACTTGAGAGGATGTTTTGAAAATTCAGTGAGATAATACACATGAAGCAACCAGCACCAGGCCAGTCATCTGAGAAGGACCCTGTCACTAGTGGCTATGAGGAGGTCAACCATGATGAAGATGATGGTGATTACTTGCAGACTGGCATAATGGACCAACCCCCCACCGCGGAAATAAGCAACTGGACTGCACCCCTTCTAGCTTTCCTGTGCCCTTGGATAATACCTGCTCTTTTGTGGGGGTGCATGGGGCCTTCTGTTTCAGTTGAGAGCAGAGCATTCTTCCTTCAATGGCTGGAATATCTTTATTATACACATAGTCTGAACTTAATCATATTTAATTTTTTTTTATTGTAAGATATATGGAAAATAAGATTTATCATTTAACTATTTTAAGTGTCCAGTTAAGTGGCATTAAGTACATTGACATTGTTGTGCAACCATCACCACGTACCCATCTCCAGAATTTTTCATCTTCTCAAACAGAAACTGTGTACCCATTAAATAGTAACTCCCATACCCTCCTCCCCTCAGCCCCTGGAAGCTATCATTCCACTTTCCATCTCCATTAATTTCACTGTTCCAGGTACATCATATAAGTAGAATCATATAATATGTGTCCTTTTGTGACTGGCTTATTTCACTTAGCCTAATATCCTCAAAGTCCATCCATATTGTAGCATGTGTCAGAACTTTCTTCCTTCTTAAGGATGAATAATATTTCATTGATGTATATATCACGTTTTGTTTATGCATTCATCCATTGATAGACATTTAGGTTGTTTCCACCTCTTGGTTATTGGGACTTGATCATATTTTATATTCTGTAGCAATTTATACCTTTATTTTCAGACATTAAGTTTCATCATACTAATATACTGAACCTCAGCAAGAGCATTATGAAAGAATTTTCATTTTATTTTTGGCTATTTACTCATTTTTTGGCAGCCACAAAGACTGAGATTTCTAATTCTGTGCTGTGATAAATAGACAATGTAAGCCATTTACCTTTTTTCTGTTTCTTTTTCCTAAAGAGAAAAATAATATTTTTCTAAAATATGATCATGTTAGTTTAATCTATTTTTATAAGTGATAAGGAGAGCAGACAAAAGGATAACGTAAGAATTAAATACTTAGCTTAAAAAATATGAGAAAGGTCAATAAATAGTGTGCCTCTTTCCTTCCCAAGTTTTGAACCATTTAAGAGACAGACAATAAAGAGTACAATGTATAGAAACCAGAATATTATTTTTATTATGAACAAAGCTGATTTTGGAGAATAAAACATCTCTATTTTTCAAGCAGATGGCCCCCCTAATTTTGCACCCCAGAATTAGGTAGATCAACCCAGCCATTCAGAGACAGTGCTAGCTTGAGACAGTTCTCCTGCAGAAGGGTAACAATTTCAGCTGACATGTTCTAATTAAATGCTTGTCTTTTATACCCTCAACCCATCTCTCCCTTGGCACTCATCATACTGTATAGCGATGGAATTTTCAACTCTCTCTTTCCTGTGAGCATGTTTTTTGTCCAGTCTTCTACTCACACAACCAGTTTTATTGAGTACTTATTTGGGGCCTTGTAATATGCTAGATCTTGAGCACAGGGCCTCACAGAGGTGACAGATCAGGATAGGGAAATATTGTAAAGGAAACAGAGTGCTGTGTTAGACTATAAGAAGGGAGGAACTACTTAACAAAGCAAAGAAAGAAGGCTCTTCTGGGTAGGTGATATTTAAGATGACACCTCAAGGCCAGGGAGTGCCTTACTAGTGCATTTATACGCTAGTGTCTAGTACAGGCCTACCACACGGCAGAACTCAGGAAATGCTCAACAAATTAAGGAATAAGTGATAGATGTGAAAACAGCTTACATGCTATAAAAGTAGTGCACGAATGTTAGTCATTAGCATTTTGTTGCAATAGGAAAATCAAGTTTTACTGTTTTGGGGGGATACCCAAAGAGATATCCAGGCAAACCACAGAGAAAAAGATTCATTAAGGGCATCTGCTCTTTTGGACAGAGCTGGGCTCCTTCTCCTTAGGTGTGAACTTAAGCTGTCAGGTACAGAACTGAGCACAGAGCCATCAGAGGGCAAACCATCCTGTCCCAACATCTGCCTGTCCCCATTTTTGCCTGTGAAAGCAAGAGTCCACTACATAGTGATAAAAATAGTGATGAAATGACTGTTTGTGGATATTGGAGGATGGGGAAAATACATCATAAAATTAAATATTCTTTTTCACTGATGGAAGGTAATGATAACTAGATCTGAAACTTTAAGAGGAGCAAGCTGCCATTTTCAAGTAAATGTTGAGTCATGAAAAAAATGACTCATTGTGTGTCTTTCCTGACATTGGGGGTCTGAGGAGTAGTACAGAAAAAGAAAACTGACATTATTTTTGAAGTACGCAGTATGTGCCAGCCACTGTACTATTCATCACCTCTTTCAGTTCTAACACCTACAAATCCTGTGAGATGGGAATTATAACCATTATTTACAAAAGAAGAAACAGGCTGAAAGATTAAGTCGTGTTCTCACAATCACAGCTCATAGTGACAGATTTGAATTGAAGTTTCTGACTCCAAAGCAGAGAAGAAAACAGAAGATAAGAGAGAAAAATACAGGAAGGGCACTGTAGAATTGTCAACAGTTCAGGAGCTGGCAAGCAAAAAAAAAAAAAAAAAGGATCAGAGCATTCCTTTTTGCTTCTTTGCCCTCTGAACTGTTCGATAAATAGCATGCAAAGCTAATGATTTATTTCAGACTGGCTGTTGTGTTCCATTTTAAAGCATTACACTTGTCAGAATTAAAATTGTTAAGGTAAGCCACTATCAGATGTATGAAATGCTCCCTCTTAGGGATACTATGCCAGATACCATGTCTGTTTTCTAACATTCTGTACTACATTCAAAAAGAGCATCCATATTTCATTCTTCATAAAGATGCTACTGAGATATTAGAAAACATTAGTCTTTCTTTTCTTTGACAGCTAATAGGATTTTTTTAAGCCTCTAAATCACAAGCATATTCCAGCAGCTGTTTGCTTTTCCTAGTATGAACTACTCTCCTCCCCTACCACCATTACTAATATTCTAGTTCAAGGAGATATTAAGAGTCACAGTAAATCGTTCTATTTTCGGAAATTGCTTAGTCCTTGAATTAATATGTTTTAGTAAGCTGGTTTTCTTCAGTGCCTTAAGACTTGGTTACTTAGAATGAAATCTTCCTAATTTAATAGTCAATTTGCATGTATGTATAAACACATGGGTTTTAAAAGCAACTTTAGGATTAAAAGGGGTTTGTTGTCTTTATTTGCATAATTTAAAGCTGATTACTAAAGCAAGTTTAAGAATAGTAACAAGGCAAGAATCTAAGAATAATACATTTTAAACCAAGAATCTAAGGATAATACATTCTTTAGAATCATGTATGTAAATGGCCAAATAAAAGATGTTCTTAACACTGTGATTTCAACTATGGAGGTAAACTCTGCATATCTTCCAGTTATATACCCATTTCCGTTCATTTTTAAAAATATTATTAAATGTTACACACAAAGAAATATCTGTAATTTTTAAAGGATGATGATAAAATGATCACCTGTGAACCTACGTTGCAACTTGAGAAATAGGATGTTAGTACTGTTGAAGCTCCCTGTGTGTCCCTGCTCAACCCCACAGCCCCATCTCGGTTGCCTCCCTAAAATACAGTATCCCCACGCTTTTTATAATCACATTTATTTCTCTAGGCAATATACTCAAAATTTGATTTTCGAACTTTATATATAAATAGTATAACATCGCATGCATTTTTCTGCAACTTACTTCACTCGACATTGTTTCCAAAATTTGTCTGTTGGTGTCTAGAGATCTATTTTAATCATTTTCACTTCTATATAGTGTTCTAATGCATGAATAAACAATTTATCAATTCTCTGGGTGATTAGTACCTTCTCCCTTGATTTTTACTACTTCGAACATCTTTGTACATGCCTCCCAACACATATCCATCTGCAAGGTTTCCTTTCAGTAAATGCTCCAGGAGCAGAACTGATTGTTCACAAAGGGTATGTAATTATATATATATGCACACTTATATAAATGTTACATATACACAATCATGTTTATATTATATATAAATACTAAAATATAGTATTCATGTATAATTGTTACATATCTGTATGTTATAAATATATAATTATGAAAGTGGTTGCCATTTTACACTCCTACTGTCAATATATAAATATTGCTTAACTTTTAATTTTCCTCTTAAGACTATACGAATGTTATTGCAACATGTTAATTTGCATTAACATGTTGTGATAACATTGTTGTGAAGTACAGAACCCATTTTTCTCCTTCATGTGAATAAACAATTGTGCTAACATCATTTATTGAATACCCACTCTTTCCCATTGACCTGTGAAGCCAATTTTGTCATGTATCAAGTTTCCATATACTAATGTGTCTATTTCTGTTCTCTATTCTGTTCCATCAGTCTATTTCATTATCTGTGTACAATATCCTGTTGTCTAATTGTAATAAGTCTTGATAGCTTACGAGTTAAAGCAACTTCCTCACCTCACCTTGTCTTCTTTTTCAAGAGTATTTTGGCTCTTCTTGGGTTCCTTGCTTTCCTCTATGATTTTATCATAAATTTGCAAAGTTCCATTAAAAAAAAAACTTGTGGCATTTTGAATGAAATTGCATTAAAGCCGTAGGCAAATTTGAAAAGAATTAATATCTTTATGGTATTGAGTCTTACCCACGATCTTCTTATTCATCTATTTATTTTATTACTGTTTCATCAAAATTTAAAAATGTTTTCATAAAATTCTTATATATCTTTCATAAGATTTTATTCATTTACATTTTTTGATGCTACTATAAATGATCTTATAAATTATATTTTGTTTGTTGCTGATAACATAATGTAATCACAAGACTAATTCCATCACTTTTGCCCAGAACATAGACCAATGGAAGGAATGACTGCAACCCACCTTTGGTATACTCTGTTTACTAGAAGCAAGTCTTAGGTTCTGCCCACACTCAGAGAGAGGATGTGATTCATTGGAGATTACCTTAGGGTGAATTTTCAATCCCAACAGCTTTTATATTTTTTTCTTGCTATATTGCACCGGCTAGGATCCCAGTATAATGCTGAAAATAAACTGTTATCAACTTAAACGAAATGGTTAGATTCATCATAAAGAATGTTTGCTGTAGATTTTTGGTAAATGATATTAAAGAAATTCTATTCCAAGTTTACTAGTATTTTTTAAAATTATAAATGACCATTGAATTTTATCAAACTTTTTTGTCTGCATCCTTTGAGGTGATATTTTTCCCCTATTCATTGCTGGATTTACTTTGCTATTTTGTTTTTGGTTTTTCAAATGCATCTTCATGATTGAGATTAACCTTTATTATTCTAGTCTCTTGAAAATTGAGTTGGAGTTTATTCCCTTTTTCCATGCTTTGGAACAATTTGTATAAGATTAGAATTATTTGTTTTCTGAACGTTTAGAACACTCAGAAATGGTATGGGCTTGTTGCTTTCTTTCTGGGAAGATTTTAAAAATAGAAATCCACTTTTATTATTCTTTTTCTTTCACTGATTTTAATAGCATAATTTTGAGGAATCTGCTCATTTCATATTTTCACATTTGTTGACATGAAGTTGTTCATAATAACCTCTTTAAAAAAATCTTTAATCTTTGTGACATTTATAGTTATCTCCATTTTTTATACTAAGGTTTTTTTCTCTATTAAAAATTTTTTTTCTTGACAAGGGATTAGAGTTTATTAGTTATTTAAAGAACCAGTGTTTGACTTTGTGGATCCTTTCTACTGTATTATTTTTATTTCATTAATTTCTGCTTTTGTCTTAGTTCTCTTATTTCCTTATTCTCATTCTTTTTCTAATATCTTAAGGTAGTGAGCTTACCTTGTTAAATAACAGCCTGTCTTTTTTAACATTATTTTCCTCTAATTATGTTAGCTGCAACCTATGTTTTGATTCATAGTGTCTAGTTCTGAAGATTTTTTTTCTTTGAATAAAAAGTGTTAATTTCTGAACATATGGGGTCTTTCTTGTTAGCTTTCAGTTTAGTCTCTAACTTCATTGCAGTGTAATCAGAGAACATGCTCTGTGTTCTGCTGAAATTTGTTCAAATTTGTGCTTTTTGGCCAATTTTGTGATCAATTTTTATAAATGTGCATGCTTGAAAGGAATACATTTAAAGCTATTTTGATGAAATGATCTAAAAATGTCTATTAGGTCAAATTGTTAATTAGCTATATCAAAGCTTCTGATCTGTTTAACTCATCAATTATGTTAAAATATCTCACCATAATGGTATTGTCTATTTTATGTCAATTATTGCCTTATATATTTTGAATCCATGTTACTTGGTGCATACTAGTTTAGAGTTGTTTTAGATTCCAGATAGTTTTTTTTTTGTTATCTTTTATCTTTAATAATATCTTTCAGGCTTTTTTCTGATTTCTTTTAACATTTGTTAGATATATTTTTTCCCTTTTACTTTCAACCTTTTGGTAGTCTCATTTTAGTTGTGCCTTTGGAAAACAGCATATCACTTGATATTTTTTAAAAAATCCATCCTGACATGTCCTATTGTTTTCACATATTTTAATCAATCCCATATGATTATGTAGAATTAACTTACATATACATCACTTTCTTTGCTATTTCTTGTATTTAAGACCTCAAATTTGAGATGATTTCTCTTTTGCCTGATGTACATCTTTAGTAGTTTATTAATGATCTACTACTGGTAGCCAACTGTTTTTTTATCCGACAAATTTAGCCCTTATCTTTGAAAGATATTTTGTATTTTGTCCCTCTCTCCCACTAGTATGGCATGAGAAAAAATAACCAAAACAAAGGCAAGAAAGAATAGTAAGGGTACACAAAAAAAGGTACTGAAATAAATCCAAATATATTGATAACTATAAATGAAATACCCAAATTAAAATATAAAATTTTAAGTGTTCCAGTGTACCTGAAAAGAATGTATTCTGCTGCCATTGGGCAGTTTCTATATATGACCAAGAGATAACAATTTAACTGTGAATTGCTGTCTTTCATAAATTTTTATTTTATTATTTATGCCTACAGCACTTGGTCTTCCTAGGTGGTCTCCCATCCAAGTACTAACCAGGCCTGACCCTGCTTAGATTCAGAGATCAGACATCGGGCTTGTTCAGGGTGGTATGGCCGTAGACCATGCACTATGGCTCTACTGGGGCGTGAACTCAAGACCTTCTGCGTGTAAAGCAGACGTGCTTAATGCTACACTATGGAACCACGTTCTTTCATAAATTAAAAATTCTCACCTATTAACTATCCAAAGATAGCTTCTGACCCATTTCTTTCCTCTTCTTATGAAAATTTGATTGTACAAATATTACTTTTACACTAATTTTTACCCTTCTTCCATACTTTTGTTTTTTGCTTCTCTCTGCTGCACGTGAGAAATTTCTCCAAATCTATTTTCCGGTGTCTAATCTGTTGTTAAACTCCTTCACCAAATTTTTTCTTCAAATCCGTTTGAACACTTCTACAGTCTTCTGCTGTGTATTTCATTCAAAGTTACACATATTTTATATTCTGAATATGATAAGCCCAATATTTAAAGGCTTTACAAGTTTTAGTCTGTTGTCTGTTACTTCTGCTGGTGTGCTTCATAGTGCTTTGTTTCCTTAAGTGTTTTATAACAGGAAGCCTGGGTTTCTGATGGGGTTTTGTTTGCTTGTGTCAGGGGCCTGAAGCAACTGTAGCCTGGAGCAACTGTAAACTAAATTCTTGCTTTTGAGGGGTTTTTTTTTTTTGGAATTCTCAATCATTTGAGTGAATCTGAATCACAATGCCAAACACCATAATAGAAAATAAATACTTCTAACTTTGGCATTAAGACCTAACGCCAAGAAGAAATTAGAATAAGCCCTTTATTTCTATAAGGTACTTCTTTACAGTAATGTAGACTTAGGCAAGGATAGTTAATTTAATGTGAAATAAATAAAATATAAATGTGCACATATGTAAATATAGAAAGATATATATGCATATAAATCCGTCTATAAATCATCTCAACTGGTATAGCCCTCTGATGTCATCATATACATGACTAATTGTATTTCAATGAAGTATGGTCATTGAATGAAAAAAAGGTTAGAGAAAGTTGTTTTAAACATTACTAATTCAAAGATATTCTTTTTTAAAAGAATTACTAGTTGAATCTATGAATGCTGATCATTTCATGCAAGGATATTTTTCAGTTACCATTAAATATTTTTAAATAATCTGACATATCATTCAAATAAGATGCAATAATTAATACGATATAGGAAAATTATTTTATTTAGTTATAATACCAATCTCTAACAGCTTGAAATAAAATTTTCTATGGACTTCAATTGAACTGTATGCCACTTTCTTTTAGAATGTCCTGTTTTTCATTGAAATAATTTCTAAACCATTCAATGTGTTCCACTTTCTGTTTAACACTCAGATATGGGTTTTTGGAAAGGCCACAGGTCACCAGCTCCATGAAGTGGCGAATTGGTCCTTGTTTGGGAAAATCTTCCAGGTATTTATCCAGAAATATATGTTCATGAAATTCTGAACCATCATCATCAAAACCTAGGAAATAAGACAAAATACATTTACAATTTAAAACCTACATCACAAAATTAATATTAATGAGGTAATATAGTATTATAGTTAAAGGCATAAACTTTAAAGTCAGACTTAGATTTGCCCACCTATTTAATAACTGTGTGACTGGGCAAATTAATTTCTCTGAGCATCAGTTTCCTCAGGCATAAAATGATTAAAACAACACCTTCTTGGGGATTTTGTAAAGATTAAATAGATGCAAAGCTTATAAAGCTTTTACAATGCTTCTTATACTAATGTTCAAAGTGCAGCAGCAATTACTGCTCATAAATATTTTAATATCTAAAGCAACCACTAAAGAAACTATATAAGCTATACTAAAAAAAATACGTAAATAACATAAGATGGAATTCTAAAATATGTTCAAGCAGCCCACGGGAAGCCAAGACAGAGGAATGACAAACATAGAAAATGAACATAAAACAAATAATAAAATGGGACACTTAAGTCCTAACACACCAATAATTAAATGTAAATGGTCTAGAAAAGAAGATTGGCAGAGTGATAGAAAAACATGATTCAACTATATGCAATCTATAAGAAACTCACTTCAAACACAACATACATCGGTCGAAAGTAAAAGAATGGAGAAAGATATATCTTGTTAATACTATTTTTTTTTTACTTTAAATAATCTATTTTTAAGTAGCAGGCTTCAAAGGTGAGTTCCTAATCCTTAAAATACAGCTATTTATGATGCAATTATGAGTGATCAACTTTCTCTGAGCTTAACTGTAATTCAACAAATGCAGTTTGCTAACCAATGAACTATACTCTTTGTTGCACAGTAAACCACCTCTCATCTTTCAGCAAGAAAAAACACTAAATCTGAATAGTAAAGACATCACCCAAAGAATTAGGTTTTCTTTAAATATTTCTTTGGGGGAAGGGACTTTCTCAATTAGAGGTCTTTTATTATTTTTTTAAACTTATGCCATAAATTCATAGGGAATGGGCTCCAGCAGCTCAGGTTCCTTTTCCATTAGTTCTCATAAAATGTGCTTCTCTGGGTGGAGTGGGCTGGCACTTCAGTTGAACCCAGGTACCTTTCTCTTTAGCTTCCTTCTTTTTTGATCATTTTCCTTCACACATTTCAGGAAACGATATCGGCTCTTAGAGTGCTTAATATGTTCAATATGTGCATGACTTTTTTGGCAAGAATCTTGCCCTTAACTTGTTTGTTTACAACAATGCCAACCGCGTGCTGGGTAACACTGTAGACCCTTCGGGTTTTGCCATGGTAGCGCTTGTGAGGCATTCCTTTTTGAACAGTGCCCATTCTCTTGATGTTTATAATATCACCTGTCTTGTAGATTAGCATGTTTGTGGCCAAAGGAACAGCTCCATGTTTTCTAAAAGGCCTAGAGAACATATAGTGGGTGCCTCTTCTCCTTCCCTTTGTTGGTAATTTTGGTGAATTACTGGAAGATGATGGTTCCGGACTGAAAAGGCACTAATATTAATTTTCTTTAAAAAAGAAAGCATGAGTGGCTATATGAATATCAGATAAAGCAAACTTCAGGGCAAAGAAAATTACTAGGAAGAAAAAGGAACATTACATAATAAAAAGATAAATCCATGAAGAAGACACAGCATCTGAATTACGTATGCACCAAACAATAGACTTCCTGAATAAATGAAAGAAAAAC
Organism: Pteropus medius; assembly: GCF_902729225.1. Classification (NCBI taxonomy): domain Eukaryota; kingdom Metazoa; phylum Chordata; class Mammalia; order Chiroptera; family Pteropodidae; genus Pteropus; species Pteropus medius. Next base: position 10,871,061 of record NW_024350325.1, on the reverse strand, counting down.
TGATAGAAATAAAGAAATAGAAAAATCAACAATTATAAATAGGTATTTCGATATCCCACTGTCAGCAATTGAGAGAATTACCAGGTAAAAAATTAGCAAAGATACAGAAGAACTGAACAACTAATAGGATCAAACAGATGTCTATAGAACACTCTACCAAACTACGGCAGAATAGAAATTCTTTTCAAGCAACCATGAAACATTCACCTAGCTAAACCATACCCTGGGTCACAAATTTCAACACATTTAAAATAACTGAAATAATACACAGTATGTTCTCGGATCATAATGGAATCAAACTAGAAGTCATTAACAGAAAGACAACAGGAAATCACAGGAAATCTTCAAACAGTTGGAAATTAATATGGTTATAAAAAATTAATAGGTCAGAGAAAATCTAAAAAGAAAATTTCAAAAACAAATAGAAGTGAATGAAAATGAAAACACAACAAAGCAAAATTTGTAGGACACAGCTAAAACACTGCTGGTCAGGAAATATACAGCACTAAATGCATACAAAAGAGGAAAAGTCTCAAATAATCTAAGCTCTCACCTCAAGAACCTAGTAAAAGAACAAAATAATCCCAAAGCAAGCAAAAGGAAGGAAATAATAAAGATAATATCAGGAATCAATAAAATGGAGAATAGGAAAACAGAGAAAAATCAATGAAACCAATACCTGGTTCTTAAAAAAATCAGTAAAATTGATAAATCTCTAGCAATCTGATAAAGAAAAAAGGAGAGAAGGCACCAACCACCAATATTAGGAATGAAAAAAGGGTTGTCATTATACATCTTGAAATCAGTAAAGGGATAGTAAAGGAATACCACCAATAACTGTACACTTACAAATTCAACTTGAAAAAGCGGACAATTTAAAAAAATCCAATATAACTACCAAAACTCAAACAAAATAGACAACAGTCTTATAGCTATTAAAGAAATAGGATGTGTAATTTAAAAGCTCTCAAAAAGAAATCCATAGGCCTCGATCACCTCACTTGAGAATTTTATCAAACATTTAAAGAAAATTTAACACCAATTTTACACAATAACTTCCACAAAAAGGACACTTCCTAACTCATTTTATGAAACCAGTAATAATTACCTGGTTATCAATAATAAAGACATGGGGGTGGGGAGAGAGGGTGAGAGGGAGGGCGCACGTATGCATGCACAATACGAACCGGTATCGCTCATGAATTAGAGGCAAAAAACCTTTTTAGAAATTAGCAAATAAATCTAACAGTGTATAAAAAGACTAATATACAAATATCAAGTGGGATTTATTTAAGCTGTGAAAGGCTGGTTCAGTATTTGAAAATCAATATAATACACCACGTTAACAGGTAAAAGAAGAAAATCAGATGATCCAATACTCATTTTGATAAAAATTCTTACCTCACACTTCATCTCATCACATAGGCATTGTATCATCTCACATCACCAGAATGGTGAGTATATACAATAAGATTTTTTCAGAGATAATAATCATATTAACTTTTATTACAGTATACTGCTGAACTGTTCTATTTAATTATTAGTTATTGTTAACCTCTTACTGTGCCTAATTTATAAATTAAACTTTATCATAGGTATATATGTATAGGAAAAAATATAGTCTATACAGGGTTCAGTACAATCTGTAGTTTCAAGCATCTGCTGGAGGTCTTGGAACACATCCTCCACAGATGTGGGGGACTACTATACCAGTGAAATTAGGAGTGGAGATGAGGAACAAAAAAACCAGCATTAATTAAAACTGGTTTAGGGAATAGTTAGATCTCTCATATCCCATCTTCCATATGTACCTCTAGATGACTACACCATGCATTCCCAAAGATAGACAGTTTACTTTTTGGAGAAATTAAAATGAAAAAAGAAACGTCACTGAATTGGTAAGAGGGAAATTAAGTGAAAGCCTGTATTCTAAATGGTGAGACCACCCTACCCACAAAGCCTTTCCTCCACAGTTCTCAGAGCACAGCCAAGGCCTAAAGCCTCAAGTCAGGCAGGTGGAAACTGTCTCACTGGAGTCAATGAAAAGAACAATAAATATTGGGTTGTCATGGTCCCCAAACTGGCTCCTTCCAAATTCCTCTGAAACGAAGCCCAACAGTTTACAAGTCCCACCCATGCACACAAATTCAAAAACAGCTTTTTATGTTTGGATGAACAAACATCCAAAGAACAGCAGACATTTTAGGAAAGTCTCTAATATAAGTGACAAACACCTCGGCAGAAACTGATACCCACCTGTCAAAATCCATTTTCCCCTTTTATCATAGTATAAGAAGTAAAAACCTGTCTGTGCATGTTCAGCAACATTACATTTTCCAGCTCCCCTGTGGGTTAGGCGTGGCCACAGAATTAAATTTTCACCAATGGAATATGAACAGAAATGACGTGTGACATTATCGGGACAGAACCTTTAAGATAGTGGAATTGCTTACACTATTCCCTTTTTTCCCCTTCTTATAAGCCTGAGCACAACGTTCCAGTGACTCATCTTTAATCACACACATGAGGAAAACACCCTATGGGAGAAAAGATAGTAAAATGGAAGAAACTTGGATCCTTGAATAACTGCACAGCACAGCTGCTTACTGATCTGGAACTTGAACTGTACACCAAAAAAAATTCTATTCTGATGAACCATCACATATGGAGACTCAATGAAACATCAGCTAGTGTTAAACAATGCAAACTCTGAAACAAAAAGAAACTTTGAGAAAACAAAAAAATTTGAGTAGCAGGGAAAAAAATCTAATACCAAGAATAACAATTTTTAAAGAGGAGGGTTTAAAGGTTAAAAATATGATAGGAGAAACAAATCCTAAGAGAAAGGTCGTAAGATAAAGTTGAGGAATGTTCCCAGAGCATAAAACACGAAGAGAGAGAGAGCAGAGAGAGAGAGAGACTAGGAAGGCTTTTATTATCAAGTAATAAAAGAAAATTTCTCCACAACCGAAAAATAAAGTTCCCAGATTAAAGGACCCAATGGTGCCTAGAGCCATGATTTTAAACAAATAATATCCCTTACTAAAGATTATCATTCTGAAACTTATAAATACTATAGTCATACTAATATAATTAACAAAGATCTAACAAAAATTATGATGTATCTATATTGAGAGGATGAGGAAAAGACATACACATTAGATAATATCTAAAGTGGATAGAAGTATTAAGCATATAATTTAGAAATGTAAATAATAAAATAGAGCAAAAAGATTGAAAGAGGTTGGCTTTGAGTACAGGTGATAAAAAGAATTGCTTTATATTATAGCTTTATATTAAACTACAAAATTACTATGATATAAAAATCAAATTAATTTAAAAAGAAAGAGATAAATTGGGAGACAATATTTCCAACTATAAGAGATGAAGGATTGAGTCTACAATGTATCAAGTTCCTACAAACTGATAAAACAACCCAAAAGAAAACTTCAAAGGATATGAAGATGTAAGTCACAGAACAAATACAAAATAGCCAATACACAAAAAGATGCACAATCTGGTTAGCAATCAGGGGAATGGAAATAAAAATACCAATGATGCCACTTTTGGCCTTGAACATTTCAAAGATTAATATTCGACATTAGGTAAAGTGTGTAGAAATAGAATTTTCATATAGTTGGTTGGAAGATCAATGGGCTGTTTAGAAGAGAATGTATCAATATTTATTGCAATTTAAAATATACCTATTATTTGACCCTTCTAGGAATTAAAAGTACTCAAACATGTACGGAAGGACATATATAAAAGGATTTACTACAACTCCATCTATCAACAGAAGGGTAAAATATTTACATTGCATACAATGACATACTATAGAACTATTAAATAAATATAATATAGTTCTATTTTATAAAACTATTAAAACAATTAAAATTGATCTCTATGTTGTGACACGGAAATGTTTTCAAGACATGGTGCTAAGCAAAAAAAAATGCTGGAAAATATATGTATAGTCCCATGTAGGTCAAAACAAAACAAATAAATATGTAACTGCCATTTAAAGTGGACTGTGAGGACACATATCAAACTACTGACAATGCTTGTTTCAAGAAAAGGGAAGAGAACTGAGAGGTATACTCCCTATTCTTTCATATTATTTGACTTTTTTGCAAGTAAACTTTCATATGTTTATGAAATTTAAAATACCTTTTTAATAAACAAGAGAAACACACAGGAAGGAAATCCCATATGGTATGCAATCAGCTAAGGTGACAAGTTAATTCTGTCTCATTCTACTTTAAATATTACTGAGTGCAATTAAATATTACTGAATACACCTAAAAATATGGTGCAACAAATAATGAGTAAAATCCAGTTGATAGTAATGACCAATTATTTGCATTTTTTAATTTTTATTTTTCGATTACAGTTGACATTCAATATTAGTTTCAGGTGTACAGCATAGTGGTTAGACATTCATATAACTTACAAAGTGATCCCTCCAATAAGTCTAGTACCCAATGGCATCATACATAGTTATTACAATATTATTGACTGTATTCCCTATGCTGTACTTTACATCCCTGTGACTATGCTGTAACTACCAATTTGTACTTCTTAATCCCTTTATCTTTTTCACCCAGCCCCCAACCCATCTGGCAACCATCAGTTTGTTCTCCGTATCTATGAGTCTGTCTCTGTTTTGTTTGTTCATCTGTTCTTTAGATGCCACGTATAAGTGAAGTCATCAGGTATTTGTTTTTGTCTGACTTAGTTCACTTAGTATAATACTCTCTAGATCCATCTATGTTGTTGCAAATGGTTAAGATTTGATTCTTTTTTATGGCTGAGTAATATTCCATTGTACCGCACCTTCTTTGTCCAATCAAATGACCAATTATTTTCACATATTATACCACTGACGTGAATTCAGTCACTTTCACTCTCAATTGTTTTCACTTCTATTTATTGTCAAAACTATTATTTCTTTTCCTGTCAGAACTTTGAGGCTCTTGTTCATAGGCCATCATCTCATCTAAAACAACCAACAGATTGTTTCAGAAAACACATACCTAATAATCTTTATGGCTGCCCTCATTTTCTTTATGCTACACCCTCCCCCATAACAAGAGAGCCCTCTTTAGAGTTTTATGGTAATTTTGAACTTCCTAACTATTCTTGCTAGCTCATATTACAACACATGTTTTTTAGATACCCTAGCAAAAGACAGCACCCCAGAAGTAAAAAAGTTTAAACCAACTGAATAATAAAAACAAAAATGTGATTAACATTCATGACAGCCTTTTTGCCCACTGAAGCGTGTAAATGAGAATTAGTCTTGGAGAGCATTTCCAAAATATCCTTAATTTGGTGAATATATATTATGGATATATATATTCATACATATATATATATTCATACATATATATATATCCATTATATATATATATGTAATGGATATTCAAGAACAAAGCTCTGTTAACTAGGTAACGGCAAAAATGTGATTAAAGTCAAAGTCAAAGCTAAAATGAAAATTATTTTACTATTGATCCAACATATAACAAATACTGCAAAATCTAAGTGAGAACAATTCTACCTAACAGCTCTTATAAATCTCCATGCTGGCAAAACACAACAGAAAGAACAAACCAGTTCTTAAAACAAACACTGAAAAAAACCTACTTTGAATTGGAAAAATAATTTATACATTTTAAGTGGCAAAACAACAAACCAAATTTTTTATATAATAGAAAAACACAACACTGGGAAGTAAATTGTAAAATAGGACACATTGTTTTGTCATTTTCATACTATGTTCCAAAACTGACATAGCGAGTCCCTAAAAATAAAACATCTTTCCCCAAAAGCACCAAAGTAAATCTTCATAAGCTAATTATTGGTAGAGAGAGCATGACATTTTATTAATCTTAAAATTTAAGAAATATAAAAGAATGCTACTGAACTGTTGAGGCTCCAAGTTCTAATGCCAGTCTCTCCGAGTATTCAGAAGTTCCTAAGTTGTATTGAGAGGAGTGAGCAAAGTGGGAAAGTTTCTACAGTTCCTTTCCTGTTTTTCATTCAGATAACAATTGCCTTAAGGAGCTGGAAATGATACCTCCCTTTCAGACCCTGAAGCATCAATAACATGTATAATGTATATGGATATTTGTCACATTTATCTTTGCAATCTGACCAAAAAAATGCTGTGCCCCCCCTCCCCGCTTTTAGAAATTAAACTATCTCAAAACCCAGGTCAAATTTAAGATAAATTCTTTGGAGTTTGGGCACTTGAGATTTTGATGAACTTAAGTGTTTCACTGTTGATGACAACGTACCACCAATTCAGGCTTTCCTATTACCCTATTTGGTGGTTCCTAGAAAATACATAATATCTTTGCTAATATTTTAAGATTTTAAAATATTACAGTATAGAACAGAAAACAATTACAGCAGCAAATCCCTTTACAACACTGTTGTAGAAACTGTGATGATGATGATGATGATGATGATGCTTTACTTGTATATACATCTCGCTTGTTTCTCAGAAGAATCCCATAAAGTAATTCCATTTATTATTCCTATCATTTTATAGATGCCCCCTGGCTTAGAGAGATTAAGTCAATAATTTACCCGGGACTTGAACCCCTAACCACTACATTTCATTGTCTCTCCTAAATAAAGTCACATGTCATTCTACCTCAATACTGGGTTTTAAAACTATGTGTTTAACCATAAAGACTTGGAACATTCAAGTATCATTAAATAATGAAATCTTCCCTTAAATTCACATTGTATTTTACTAGTTTTTCATGACATTTAAAATTCTATGATCATATAGGAGAGGAAAGGAACTAACATTTATTCATATGTATTACATGCCAAAAACTATGCTGAATAACTCGGGAACATTACCTTATTTCTTATATTCTTCCAATGAGGTATCTTTAATTTTACAGATGAGGAAACTGAGGCTCAAGAGAGTAAATAATTTCCTCAAAGGCAAATGGCTTATAATTGACAGAAATGAGATTTATACTCAGGTTTGTACAACTAAAAAGTCCCTGTTTTTTTGTTTTTGTTTTTAAATCTTACAGAGTATAAAAACCATAAAATTTTAAGAAATATATATGTTGTGTAATAGATGAAACAGCATACTATATTACTGCATATACCATACAAATACACAAAATATTACGAATTTGTTAAAGGATTTGTTAGTCTCTAAAGTTTTCCTATACAAAGTTATATTTTATGAAAATAAGACTAAATATTTCTGATATTTAAGCTTCCATTCTACTTATTAATCCAAACAAATGAAAGGTTATCAAAAATTAAAATATTATAGTGATAGCATAATACTACAAAGGTTAAAGTATGGACGATTTCTCAAGACTTATTGAGGTATTTGCAACTTCTAGCTCATCTTACCAAAAAAGTAAACAAATCTGTTCTAATTGAAAATGCACCTATAAAATTCAATAAAAATGTTTAGCTGATGACCACATGGGTGCCATAAAAATAAATGGCACAGCAATGTTGTTTTCCTTTTGATTGAGGAAAAAGTAACAACTCCAGAAAAATCTCTAGGAAAGTAGATAATATTTTATTACCAATTCAAAAAATCTAGGTATGAAACTAAGAGTTCCAAAGAGTTTCAAAGCCTCCTAACATTTTTGCTTTGAGTGGCTTTGAGTGCAAGGAACCTTACAACTCATTAAGGCAACAGTTTTATAAATAAAAGATACTAGCATAAAATCTTAAGAGTTATAATGGTCCCCAAAACTGAAGTATAGTCTCATATCCAGTATTCAGTATATTAGAAGATTTGCCAGGTAATTTTCTACTTAACAACTAAAAAACTGGCACCATTTGCACTTTTATGTCATAGAAATTCATAATGCATTTCTGCTATATAATTTTTCTTCATTTTCCTTAGCAAACATCTAGAATTAAGTGAAATTCTAACATTAAAAAAAAAAAAACACTCAGATTTCTTTTAGGAAATGACAAAGATGTTTACACAAAGTTCAGAAATTCAGGTAAGTATCTAGACTCTGTAACTGAACATATGCCACATTTAATCTCAATCACTGAATTTTATAAACCTCTGAGGTTAGGACTTACCTGCTTCATTGTTAACTGGGAACTCCCACAGTTTCCCTTCTTTTGTCCACTGGATCATCTCTTCAAAACCATTCTGAAAGGGCTGTTCATTTACGGCTGCTAACTGCTTAGCAAATTCCACATCCCAAAGAGAAGGTGCTGTTTCTGTATAGTAAAAACATTTCAAATAAGCACAAGTCAGTGTCAATTATTTTTCTTTTTAAGAATGTTATAATCAACTTTGAGTTGGTAATACATTTTCAGACCTTGAAGCTCATAATTAAATAGTATATACTGAAAGGTCATTCTCTGAAAGCTAAAACTGAAACAAAAATGATATATAATGACGACAACTACAATAACTGCAAGCCTTAACTTTTACTACAATGCTAGGTAAACAACCCCTCAAGTCTCACTGCCTCCACTACTGGAAAGGAAAAAATATGTATTTTGTTTAAGGACATTTTTATGAATGTGAATATTTTTATATAACCCGTGACTTTGATCTTTTAAAAGTCCAGCCTGTCTAGACTTTATTTTTAGTCTGTCAAGATAAGTCACTAACATACTACTAATAAAGACCAAAGAAAAAAATAACATGATTAGAATAATAATGATAATAACACTACTAATGGATACTGAGCACTTTGTGCTAAATGCTTTTTGCACATTAGTTCATTTAATCCTTACAAACCAACTCCATAAGGTGATATAATATTAGCTTATAACCACCATCATATCACGTTTCAACCACTTGTTTTGGAAATTTAAGACATCTTTCAAGAATGAGTCATAGTCCCACCAGAAACTGCTGGTAGAAATGTAAAATGGTACAACCACTTCGGAAAATAGTTTCTTAAAAAGAATATACTTGAACCAGGAGATGACAGACTTGGTTAAGGCAGGGTTTGCCTCCTCCCAGGTCCACAATGAAATTATAACCAAATTATAAAATAATCAAGATGAAGAATCACTTGAAGTCCAGCTGATTGTAACACATAAGTCTAATAATATAATGAAGGAGCCACATCGAAGACGGTAGGAGGGACAAAGTCGCGAATTGAGCTGGACCTGCACCCATGGGTAGTGGAGGGTCACTGTGAGGGAGAAAGAGGCCGCAGAGGCTCCCCTGAAGGAGAGGGGGGTTCTGGCCTCATTTGGGGGCTCCCCAGCCCAGGAAGAAGAGATTCCAATAATTCTGACTGTAAAAGCCAGAGGGGATTCGAGCCTCTGAGTGAAGGGAGACTGAAATCCTAGACACCCCTCTGAAGGACCCGCAAACAGGCTTTCTGACCTGCGGACACTCACTAGGGACCTGTGGTGGGTCAGAGGCTCCAGCTGGATTCATACTGAGAAAGTCTCTATTACCTGGCACCAGAACGAGAGCTAGACAGGTAGGCACCATGTGCCTTAGTCCTGCCCTCCTACTGAGCAATCTACAGACCCAGCCAGCTTGACAGTGCAGACCCCTCCCACAGGGCCATTAGGACGCACTGGCCTGAGGAGATCAGCCTGCCTTACCCTACCTGCAGAGTGCCCCCGGGGTTTCATTGCTGGATGGCTGCCACGCCCGGTGCTGATTCAGGGCCAAGCATTCACAGCTGGCAGCCAGTATTGTAAGCACGCATTTCTGAGATAGTTTCAGGCAGATCACTGCTACCCACATGAACTTGGGTGGATCTCAGAGATGTGTGAGCCAGTCCCAGACAGAAGCTGGTCTTGCCGTGATCTGGGACTTCTGTGGGAATGCTCAAAAGGTTACCGAAATAGCAGCAACACGGAGGCTGTATTAACCTGACTGCCAGCATCTTCCTGAGACCCTGCCTCAACCTATCCACAAATTGCCCCAGGTGGCCCATTGACAGTGAACAGCCACCTCCCTGTTCCCCACCCCAATCCATTCAGGCAACAAACTTTGGCAAGCACAGGGCGGGCACTGAACAGAAATCAGTTGCAGGCAGACCTCTGCTGCTTGTAAGAGTTGCAATATCGGCTCTGGGGAGTGCAGGGTTCTGTGAGACTGCCCCAGACGACAGCTGGTCTCACTGTGATCTGTGACTACAGCAGGAATGCCCAGGCACAGAAGTTGCAGCAAAACTGAGGCTATATTGACCTGATGATGGCCCTTGTCTCCCTGACATCCCAGTTCATCCAAGCCACAAAGTGCCTGTAGCCCACTGTGCAGACACAGAAACTGCAGAAAATTGAAGCTACTGGCTTGACAGCCCTTGATTCCTTGAGTTCCTACCTCATCCAATACACAAAGTGCCTGCCGCACGTTGACCGGCAGCCGCCCCTGCCCTCGGGTGGCACATTCAAGCCCACGGTGGGCAGTAGCTGACCTTGCTATGATTGGAAACTTGTACAGGGAGCCACAGAGACAGCGCTGGCATGTAAACTGACACTGCAGTGGCTGGGAGAAATTTGCTCAATAGGTCCAGGAGACCCCCGGGTTCCCGGCACCACACAACACACATATCACCCAGAGGCTCTTCCAGTTTCAGAGATTTACGAGTAACTGACAGGCAGTGTCAGACCTGGAGGAGCACTGGTCCCCTGCTAAACTGCCCAAGGTCAGGGAAGGGGGATAACGGGACTGCTGCCTAGAGTTGTCTCTTCCACTCACCTATATCGTCTATAGGTAGTATAGACAACAACCATCTGTGGACTGCTTTGAGCTCCCACCCGGCAGCCCTTAGCAAGCAAAAGCAGCGGCTGACCTTGGCCTACGAGGGAGCCCCTCCAAAGGGGCCACAACACCAACGCATCCAGAGGCTGGCACCAGACCACAACAGAGCAACACCTGGCTAGTCCATTAGCGGTACACACAAAGGGTGGTTGCAACAAGCACACAAGCCTGCTAGGGCACATCCCATTCAGTGGGGTCAGCTCCCATACAGCAACTCTCATCCTGTGGGTGCAGCCAATTCCCACAATTAGTCAGCCTGAGCATTAATCCCATCCACTGATGTACTAACAGCAATAAAGGCTTGGTGACAACAGAAGATCACATACAACCCACACAGAGATCATGTCCAGAACCCCCAGCATAGGGGATCAGGGAGAGTGTGTCACTGGGCCACACAGAACACCTTCCACATTAGGCCATCTGGCCGAGGATCAGAGACAAAACAAATGTTCCTGACATATAGAAATGAACACAGAGAGGCCAATAAAATGAGAAAAGAAAGAAACATGCCACAAATGAAACAGGAGAAAACTCCAGAAAACAAGCTAAATGAAATGGAGACAAGCAACCTACCAGAGACAGAATTCAAAATAATAATTATAAGGATACTCAACAAACTTAGGAGGAGAATAGATGAGCACAATGAGAACCTCAACAGAGATAAACATAAAAAAGGACACAGAAACTCTAAAAAAGAACCAGACAGAAATGAAGAATACAATAACTGAAATAAAGAATACACTAGAAGGATTTAACAGTAGATTAGACAAAGCAGAAGATCGAATCAGCAAACTGGAAGACAATGTAGCAGAATACACCCAATCAGAACAACGAAAAGAAAAACGAATGAAAAAAAAAAAAAGAGGATAGTTTAAGAGACCTCTGGAACAACATGAAGCGTAACAATATACGGTCATAGGACTATCTAAAGGAGAAGAGAGAGAGCTAAGGATTGAGAATCCATTTGAAGAAATAATGACAGAAAACTTCCCTAACATGGCAAAGGAACTAGACATACAAGTTCAGGAAGCACAAAGAGTCCCAAACAAGAGGACTTTATACAGACCCACACCAAGACACAACATAATTAAAATGCCAAAGGTCAAAGACAAAGAGAGGATCTTAAAAGCAGCAAGAGAAAGGCAGCTAGTTACTTACAAGGGTACCCTCCTAAGAATGTCTGCTGATTTTTTAATAGAAACTTTGCAGGCCAGAAAGGACTGGCAAGAAATATTTAAAGTTATGAAAAACAAGAATCTACAACCATGAATACTATACCCAGCAAGGCTTTCGATTAAAATGGAAGGTGAGATAAAGAGCTTCCCAGACAGGGAAAGCTTAAGGAATTCATCACTACCAAGCTAGTATTACAAGAAATATTAAAGGGATCTCTGTAAAAAAAAAAGAAAAGGTAAAAAATAAAAAAGAAATAACAAATGCAAATAATAAAATGGCAGTAACTAGGTACCTATCACTAATCACTTTAAGTGTAAATGGAGTAAATGCTCCAATCAAAAGACAGAGGGTAGCCGAATGGATAAGAAAACAAGACCCATACATATGCTGCCTACAAGTGACCCACTTCAGATCAAATGACACTCACAGACTGAAAGTAAAGGGATGGAAAAAGATATTTCATGCAAATGGAAATGAAAAAAAAGCCACGGTAGCGATACTTGTATCAGATAAAATAGACTTTAAAACAAAGGCTAGAATAAGAGACAAAGAAGGGCATTACATAATGATAAAGGGATCGAGAAATCAATAGGACATAACCCTAGTAAACATATATGCATCCAACATAGGAGCACCTACATACGTAAAGCAATTTTTATTGACTAACATAAAAGGAGAGATCAACAGTAATACACTCATAGTCAGAGACTTTAACATTCCATTGACTCCAATGGACAGATCTTCCAGGCAAAGAATTAACAAGGAAACAATGGGCCTAAAAGGCACACTAGACTAGATGGATTTAATAGATATTTTCAGAGCATTTCACCCCAAAGCAGCACAATATACATCTTCTCAAGTGCACATAGAACATTTGCTAGGATAGACCACACGTTAGGACACAAAACAAGTCTCAATAAATTTAAGAAGACTGAAATTATATCAACTGTCTTCTCTGATCACAATGGTATGAAACTAGAAATCAACTACCAGAAAAAAACTGGAAAATACACAAACACATGGAGGCTAAATAACATGCTACTAAACAATGAATGGGTTATCAATGAGATCAAGGAAGAAACAAAAGATATCTAGAGATAAATGAAAATGAAAATAAAATGATTCAAAATCTATAGGACACAGCAAAAGCAGTCCTAAGAGGGAAATTCATAGCAATACAGGCCTACTTCAAGAAACAAGAAAAAGCTCAAATAAGCAATCTAACGTTACACTTAAACGAACAAGAAAAAGAGCAGCAAACAAAGCCCAAAGTGAATAGAAGGAAGGAAATAATAAAGATCAGAGTGGAAATAAATGAAATAGAGTCTAGAAAAACAATACAAAAGATTAATGAAACCAAGAGCTGGTTCTTTGGAAGGATAAACAAAATTGACAGATCCTTAACCAGACTTATCAAAGAAAAAAGAGGACTCAAATAAAATCAGAAATGAAAGAGAAGAAATAACTACAGAGTCCACAGAAATATAAAGGATCATAAGAAAATACTAGCAATTATATGCCAACAAATTGGACAATCTGGAAGAAATGGACACATTTCTTCCAGATAAACAAAATTGACAGATCCTTAACCAGACTTATCAAAGAAAAAAGAGGACTCAAATAAAATCAGAAATGAAAGAGAAGAAATAACTACAGAGTCCACAGAAATATAAAGGATCATAAGAAAATACTAGCAATTATATGCCAACAAATTGGACAATCTGGAAGAAATGGACACATTCCTAGAAACATACAATCTCCCAAAACTGAATCAAGAAGAAAGAGAAAATCTGACCCGACTGATTACCACTAAGGAAATAGAATCAGTAATCAAAAGCCTCCCCAAAAAACAAAAGTCCTGGACCTGATGGCTTCATAGGCGAATTTTACCAAACATTCAAAGAAGAATTAACACCTATTCTTCTCAAACTGTTCCAAAAACTTCAAGAAGAGAGAAGGCTCCCTAACCCCTTTTATGAGGCCATCGTTACCTTGATTCCAAAACCAGACAAGAAATTACAAAAAAAGAAAACTGTAGGCTGATATATCTTATGAACATTTATATAAAAATCCTCAACAAAATAATAGCAGACTGAATTCAGCAATACACTAAAAATATCATATACCATGATCAAGTTGGATTTATTCCTGGGATGCAACATTGGTACAATACCTGCGAATCCATTAATGTGATACACCACATTAACAAATTTAAAGATAAAAACCATATGATCATATCAGTAGAAGCAGAAAAAGCGTTTGACAAAACCTAGCATCCATTTATGATAAAAACTCTCAGTAAAATGGGAATAGAGGGAACATACCTCATCATAATAAAGGCCATATATGACAAACCTACAGCTAACATCATATTCAATGGGGAAAGGCTAAAAGCGTTTTCCTTAAGATCTGGAACAAGGGTACTCACTTTCACCACTCCTCTTCAACATTGTATTGGAAGGCTTAGCCACAGCAATAAAATAGAAAGAGAAATAAAAGGTATCCAAATTGGAAAGGAAGAAGTAAAACTCTCGTTATTTGCTGATGACATGATACTGTATATAGAGAACACTAAAGATTCCACCAAAAAACTGTTAGAACTGGTAAGTGAATTCAGTAAAGTAGCAAGTTACAATATAAATATTCAGAAGTCAGTGGCATTTTTACATACCAATGATGAAATTTCGGAAGGAGAAATTAAGAAAACAATCCCATTTACAATTGCATCGAAAACAATAAAATACCTGGGAATCAAATTAACCAAGGAGGTAAAAGACCCGTTCTCAGAAAAATATGTCATTGAAAAAGTATTGAAGAAGTTACAAATCAATGGGAGCATATACCATGTTCATGGGTAGGAAGAATCAACATCATTCAAATGGCCATACTACCCAAAGCAATCTATAGGTTCAATGCAATCTCTATCAAAATACCAATCACATTTTTCAGAGAGCTAGAACAAATAATCCTAAAATTTATATGGAACCATAAAAGACCCCAAACAGCAATCTTGAGAAAGAAGAACAAAGTTGAGGGTATCACACTACCTGATATCAAACTATACTACAAGGCTACAGTAATCAAAACAGCATGATACTGGCATAAACACAGACACATTGATCAATGGAACAGAATAGAGAGCCCAGAAATAAATCCACACCTATATGCTCATGTAATATATGATAAAGGAGGTAAGAATATACAATGGGGTAAAGACAGTCTCTTCGATAAACGGTAATGGGAAAATTGGACAGATATATGCAAAAA
>NW_024350325.1:10754820-10855854 GCF_902729225.1 Pteropus medius | reverse complement strand
GGAGAGTGTGTCACTGGGCCACACAGAACACCTTCCACATTAGGCCATCTGGCCGAGGCTCAGAGACAAAACAAATGTTCCTGACATATAGAAATGAACACAGAGAGGCCAATAAAATGAGAAAAGAAAGAAACATGCCACAAATGAAACAGGAGAAAACTCCAGAAAACAAGCTAAATGAAATGGAGACAAGCAACCTACCAGAGACAGAATTCAAAATAATAATTATAAGGATACTCAACAAACTTAGGAGGAGAATAGATGAGCACAATGAGAACCTCAACAGAGATAAACATAAAAAAGGACACAGAAACCCTAAAAAAGAACCAGACAGAAATGAAGAATACAATAACTGAAATAAAGAATACACTAGAAGGATTTAACAGTAGATTAGACAAAGCAGAAGATCGAATCAGCAAACTGGAAGACAATGTAGCAGAATACACCCAATCAGAACAACGAAAAGAAAAACGAATGAAAAAAAAAAGAGGATAGTTTAAGAGACCTCTGGAACAACATGAAGCGTAACAATATACGGTCATAGGACTATCTAAAGGAGAAGAGAGAGAGCTAAGGATTGAGAATCCATTTGAAGAAATAATGACAGAAAACTTCCCTAACATGGCAAAGGAACTAGACATACAAGTTCAGGAAGCACAAAGAGTCCCAAACAAGAGGACTTTATACAGACCCACACCAAGACACAACATAATTAAAATGCCAAAGGTCAAAGACAAAGAGAGGATCTTAAAAGCAGCAAGAGAAAGGCAGCTAGTTACTTACAAGGGTACCCTCCTAAGAATGTCTGCTGATTTTTTAATAGAAACTTTGCAGGCCAGAAAGGACTGGCAAGAAATATTTAAAGTTATGAAAAACAAGAATCTACAACCATGAATACTATACCCAGCAAGGCTTTCGATTAAAATGGAAGGTGAGATAAAGAGCTTCCCAGACAGGGAAAGCTTAAGGAATTCATCACTACCAAGCTAGTATTACAAGAAATATTAAAGGGATCTCTGTAAAAAAAAAAGAAAAGGTAAAAAATAAAAAAGAAATAACAAATGCAAATAATAAAATGGCAGTAACTAGGTACCTATCACTAATCACTTTAAGTGTAAATGGAGTAAATGCTCCAATCAAAAGACAGAGGGTAGCCGAATGGATAAGAAAACAAGACCCATACATATGCTGCCTACAAGTGACCCACTTCAGATCAAATGACACTCACAGACTGAAAGTAAAGGGATGGAAAAAGATATTTCATGCAAATGGAAATGAAAAAAAAGCCACGGTAGCGATACTTGTATCAGATAAAATAGACTTTAAAACAAAGGCTAGAATAAGAGACAAAGAAGGGCATTACATAATGATAAAGGGATCGAGAAATCAATAGGACATAACCCTAGTAAACATATATGCATCCAACATAGGAGCACCTACATACGTAAAGCAATTTTTATTGACTAACATAAAAGGAGAGATCAACAGTAATACACTCATAGTCAGAGACTTTAACATTCCATTGACTCCAATGGACAGATCTTCCAGGCAAAGAATTAACAAGGAAACAATGGGCCTAAAAGGCACACTAGACTAGATGGATTTAATAGATATTTTCAGAGCATTTCACCCCAAAGCAGCACAATATACATCTTCTCAAGTGCACATAGAACATTTGCTAGGATAGACCACACGTTAGGACACAAAACAAGTCTCAATAAATTTAAGAAGACTGAAATTATATCAACTGTCTTCTCTGATCACAATGGTATGAAACTAGAAATCAACTACCAGAAAAAAACTGGAAAATACACAAACACATGGAGGCTAAATAACATGCTACTAAACAATGAATGGGTTATCAATGAGATCAAGGAAGAAACAAAAGATATCTAGAGATAAATGAAAATGAAAATAAAATGATTCAAAATCTATAGGACACAGCAAAAGCAGTCCTAAGAGGGAAATTCATAGCAATACAGGCCTACTTCAAGAAACAAGAAAAAGCTCAAATAAGCAATCTAACGTTACACTTAAACGAACAAGAAAAAGAGCAGCAAACAAAGCCCAAAGTGAATAGAAGGAAGGAAATAATAAAGATCAGAGTGGAAATAAATGAAATAGAGTCTAGAAAAACAATACAAAAGATTAATGAAACCAAGAGCTGGTTCTTTGGAAGGATAAACAAAATTGACAGATCCTTAACCAGACTTATCAAAGAAAAAAGAGGACTCAAATAAAATCAGAAATGAAAGAGAAGAAATAACTACAGAGTCCACAGAAATATAAAGGATCATAAGAAAATACTATAAGCAATTATATGCCAACAAATTGGACAATCTGGAAGAAATGGACACATTCCTAGAAACATACAATCTCCCAAAACTGAATCAAGAAGAAAGAGAAAATCTGACCCGACTGATTACCACTAAGGAAATAGAATCAGTAATCAAAAGCCTCCCCAAAAAACAAAAGTCCTGGACCTGATGGCTTCATAGGCGAATTTTACCAAACATTCAAAGAAGAATTAACACCTATTCTTCTCAAACTGTTCCAAAAACTTCAAGAAGAGAGAAGGCTCCCTAACCCCTTTTATGAGGCCATCGTTACCTTGATTCCAAAACCAGACAAGAAATTACAAAAAAAGAAAACTGTAGGCTGATATATCTTATGAACATTTATATAAAAATCCTCAACAAAATATTAGCAGACTGAATTCAGCAATACACTAAAAATATCATATACCATGATCAAGTTGGATTTATTCCTGGGATGCAACATTGGTACAATACCTGCGAATCCATTAATGTGATACACCACATTAACAAATTTAAAGATAAAAACCATATGATCATATCAGTAGAAGCAGAAAAAGCGTTTGACAAAACCTAGCATCCATTTATGATAAAAACTCTCAGTAAAATGGGAATAGAGGGAACATACCTCATCATAATAAAGGCCATATATGACAAACCTACAGCTAACATCATATTCAATGGGGAAAGGCTAAAAGCGTTTTCCTTAAGATCTGGAACAAGGGTACTCACTTTCACCACTCCTCTTCAACATTGTATTGGAAGGCTTAGCCACAGCAATAAAATAGAAAGAGAAATAAAAGGTATCCAAATTGGAAAGGAAGAAGTAAAACTCTCGTTATTTGCTGATGACATGATACTGTATATAGAGAACACTAAAGATTCCACCAAAAAACTGTTAGAACTGGTAAGTGAATTCAGTAAAGTAGCAAGTTACAATATAAATATTCAGAAGTCAGTGGCATTTTTATATACCAATGATGAAATTTCGGAAGGAGAAATTAAGAAAACAATCCCATTTACAATTGCATCGAAAACAATAAAATACCTGGGAATCAAATTAACCAAGGAGGTAAAAGACCCGTTCTCAGAAAAATATGTCATTGAAAAAGTATTGAAGAAGTTACAAATCAATGGGAGCATATACCATGTTCATGGGTAGGAAGAATCAACATCATTCAAATGGCCATACTACCCAAAGCAATCTATAGGTTCAATGCAATCTCTATCAAAATACCAATCACATTTTTCAGAGAGCTAGAACAAATAATCCTAAAATTTATATGGAACCATAAAAGACCCCAAACAGCAATCTTGAGAAAGAAGAACAAAGTTGAGGGTATCACACTACCTGATATCAAACTATACTACAAGGCTACAGTAATCAAAACAGCATGATACTGGCATAAACACAGACACATTGATCAATGGAACAGAATAGAGAGCCCAGAAATAAATCCACACCTATATGCTCATGTAATATATGATAAAGGAGGTAAGAATATACAATGGGGTAAAGACAGTCTCTTCGATAAACGGTAATGGGAAAATTGGACAGATATATGCAAAAAAAAAAAAAAAACGGATCACTTTCTTATACCCACATACAAGAACAGACTCAAAATGGATTAAAGACTTAAATATAAGACCCAAAACCATAAAACTTCTAGGAAAAACATAGGCAGTAAACTCTTTATTACTTATAGTAATTTCTTTTTGGATATATCTCTTTGGGCAAGGAAAACAAAAGAAAAAATAAACAAATGGGACTACATCAAACTACTAAGTTTTTGTACTGCAGAGGAAACCATCAACAAAACAAAAAGAGAATCGACTGTTTGGGAGAAGATATTCACTAATGATACATCTGATAAGAAGTTAATATCCAAGGTATATAAAGAACTCATGCAACTCAACAACAAAAAAACAAACAATCCAATTAAAAATGGGTAGAATACCAGAACAGATACTTCTCCAAAGAGGAAATACAGATGGCTGATAGACAGATGAAAAAATGCTCAAGGTCACTCATCATCAGAGAAATACAATTTAAAACCACAATGAGATATCACCTGACATCTGTCAGAATGGCTATCATCAATAAATCAAAGAACAACAAGTGAGGATGAAGAGAAAAGGGAACCCTCATACTTTGTTGGTAGGATTGCAACTTGGTACAGCTGCTATGGAAAACAGTATGGAGATTTCTCAAACAATTAAAAATGGATATATCTTTTGACCCAGCAATTGCACTTCTGAGTATTTATCCAAAGAAAACCAAAACAATAATTTGTAAAGATCTATGCACCCTAATATTCATGGCAGCACAACTTATAATAGGCAAGAAATGGAAGCAACCTAAATGCCTATCAAAAGATGATTGGATAAAGAAGTTATGATTCATATATACGATGGAATATAAAGATGGAAAAAAAAAAAGTGAAGTGAGAACTCAGGGGGAAAAAGTAGAAAATTCCAGAAATAATAAAAAAAAAAAAGAATACACTTATCATAAAACCATTTTACTCCTAGATATTTACCCAAAAGAAAGCATGCCCATACAAAGACTTGCACATGAAAGTTCATGTATGACCATGCCTTATCACATACTGAATGCTGGATATTAATTATGTTGGCCTAGGACAGCTGACACACAGAAAAGATCACAGCAGTTAGGCTTATCAGACACATTTACAGAGTAATTTTAACAGTAAAATAATTATCATGGTCACATTTTAAAAATTCATTCAGCGGACACTGATTAATCTATGTATTTTTTTTGTTTGGTCTTTATTGAAATATAATAGACAATTAGCTGCTTGTATTTACATTGTACAATTCAATGAGTGTTTTTCACTTATAGTTGGCATACAATATACCAGTTTCAGCTGTATAAGTGATCAGAGATCCAAATAACTTGCAAAGTGATCACCCCACCAAATCTAGTACCCCTTTTTCCTCTTACATATTTATTACATTCACCATTTTCCCCATGCTACACTCTACATCTCTATGTCTATTTTGCAACTATCTATTTGTACCTCTTAATCTCTTTGCTTTTTTTTTGGCCCTCAACTCCCCTCCTATCTAGTGTCCATCTAAATATTCTCTGTATCTCTGAGTTTATTTCCACTTTTGTTGTTGTTGTTGTTGATTTTGTTCTTTAGATTCCACATGTACGTGAAATCACGTGAAATTTGTCTTTCTCTATCCAACCCATATCATTCAGTGCATCAAGGCAATTATCTCTTTCCATCCTCTTCCTTTTAGTCTGTGTGTGTCTTTTAATCTGAAGTGAGTCTCCTGTAGGCAGCCTGTGTAGGGGTCTTGTTTTCTTATCCATTCAGCCATTCTATCTTTTGGTTGGAGCACTTAATTCTTTTCCATCTGAGGTACTTATTGATAGGAATATAGTTATTACCATTCTTTATTCTTGTTTTTGATACACGTGTTTTCTTCTTAAAGAAGTCCCTCCAATATTTTCTGTAATACTGGCTTGGTGATGATAAATTCCTTTAGCTTATTTTTGTCTGGGAAGCTCTTTGTATGTCTTCAACTCTAAATGATAGCTTTGCTGGATAATGTATTCTTGGTTGTAAATCCTTTTTTGGATTTACACGTCGAATATTTTGTGTCAATCTCTTCTGTCCTGCATAGTTTCTTTCAAAAAATCAGCTGCCAGTCTTATGGGTGCTCCCTTGTAGGTAACTGCTTTTCTCTTGCTGCTTTTAGGATTCTCTCTGTATTTAACCTTTGGCATTTTAATTATAATGTGTCTTTGTGTGGGCCTCTTCAGGTTCCTGGTTTTTGGGATTCTCTGAACTTCCTGGAGTTTTATGTTTATTTCCTTCAGCAGGTTAGGGAAGTTTTCCATCATTATTTCTTCAAATATATATTCAACTTCTTGTTTTCCCTCTTCAGGTACCCCTATGACACAGATATTTTTACTTTTAATAGTATCCCATAGGCTCCTTAATTTATTATTATAGTCTTGGCTCCTTTTTTCTTGACATTCTGATTGAGTGTCCTTGGCTTTCCCATCTTCTATATAGGTCATTTGATTCTCTTCTTTATTCACTTTATTTATTCCATTTAATATACTTCTCGACTCAGATAATGTGTTCTTCATTTCTGACTGGTTCCCTTTTATAATTTCCATTTCTATTTTTATGTTTTTTGTCTTTGTTAAAATTCTCACTGAATTCATCTATACTTCCCTTAAGTTCATTGAGCAGTGTTTTGAAGTCTTTATCTGTTAGATTGCTTGACTCCATTATTTCTGGACCTCTGTTCTGTTCTCTCATATGGTTTCTGCTTCTTTGTCTTCCCATTTTAGCTGTCTTTCCGTGTGTTTCTATGTACTAAGCAAAGCTCCTAAGTCTCCTCGTCTTATTAATGTAGATTTGTGTCGTAGATGACTAGTGGCACAGTCCTGAGAGGGGTTCAGCTGCAGGCCAAGTATAGCCCCTCCAGGGCCACCTGTTAAGAGTCAGCAAGGAATCCACAGATGCTGTGCTTATAGTTGCCTCAAAAGGCCACACAAGAAACCAAAGCCAGGTACCTCCAGTGTGAGTCTAGGCACTGCTCAGCAAGGGGCACCTGAAGAAGAGAGGACACATCTTGATGTGGCTTGGGTGGGTCTGCAAGTTGGGGGAGGCAGAGTTTCAGGGAATCCTCTGGGCAGAGCGACCTCTTTTAACCAGTTTGATGACATCTCTCCTACGGTGACTCTGCGTCTGCACACTTGGGAGAGGTGAGGGCTCAACACAGGAACAATGGATACTGCCGGCACTTCTGTACACAGCGAGTCTCGCCTTGGCCCTCACTCCGACAACTCAATGTCCCCCTGTAAGTCCCTGTATAGCTGAAATGGCACTGTTGCTCAGAGCTAGCAGGTCCATCACCGCTGGCAGACATGGCCCCTTTGAGAGGTGCCTGCAGCTGCTGCCGCCACAGACTCTGTCTCACTCAGCCACTGGGGACCAGGCAGCCTCTAGTCTTTGCCCTGTCCTACCTTTTGCTGTTGCAAGGTGATTTCTTAGATTTCTCCCTAGTTGTATGGCCTGTTTATCTAGACCCCAGGTGATTTTTCCTTGCTGTTTGCTCCTTGTTTCTGTCACAACTTTGATTTGGTCATCAGAGGGATGAACAGAGCTCTATCATCTACGTCATTTTTTTCTTCTCCTAACCTATGTATTTTTTATGATGATCATCACCAACATCATCATCATCATCATTATTATTGATAGCTGCAACTACTGAATCTTCATTGTGTCCTAGACGCTGTTCCTGACACTTTAATTGCATTACCTCATTTAATCCTTGAGATGTATTAGCCTTTTTTCATAGGTGGGGAAAGGGAAACCATAGAGGTTAGTATGGCAGACTGAAGTTGAATAATCCAGATATCTAACACCGAACCTTTTTCCGTTAAGCTACACTGCCTCTCAGCTCCACATTACCCCAGGATAAGCAGTAGGCTCTATGACTATATCCTTTGTAGCAGTGGTAAGACCTTTGTAGGGAGCAAAATGTGGAAATCATGAGTCAAAAGAACTCATTCATTCAGTCAATAAATAATTACTGAATGTCAACTATAAGTCAGGCATTATTTTAGTAGTGAAACAATAGTAAATAAATGTTAAATATACATTTTCACATTGTTGCTATTCTTGTATTTAACTGGGAACAAAAGACATTCTTTAGACCAGGGGTCCCCAACCCCAGGGCCGCAGACCAGTACCGGTCCGTGGCCTGTTAGGAACTGGGCTGCCCAGCAGGAGGTGAGCAGCTACTGAGCAAGAGAAGCTTCTCTTATTTGCAGCCGTCCCCCGGCCCTAGCACCACCACCTCAGCTCAACCTCTGATCATCAGGCATTAGATTCTCATAGGCGCACGAGTCCCTGGTGCCAAAAAGGTTGAGAACCACTGCTTTAGACTCATGCAGGTATAGCATATTAAAACAGTACCTTCATTAGAGTAAATTGACATAAATTGGTGCATTATTTTCCTTATTAGAATATAATCATTTTATACTGTTTTATAAAGTACATATAACTTCAATACTTCCTCACCAACTAATTTCAGTTTTAGGAATAAGATTTCTGATTAAAAAAAGCAACCTGGCTCTTTCAAGAATCCAAGTGCCTCTTCTAGCTGTTCATTAGATGGACAATAGCAGTTGCCCTGACAACAAACTCCCTTTTTGAAGCAAGCTTAACAGCTGCCACTTCGAAAGACGAGAAGTGATCCACTCCCCATGCCTGTGCATTCTGTATTTCCTTTTCATCATACAAGATGGAATGCAGTCTACAAAATACAAAGGGGGTTGTTCTCTTAGCTTCACCTTCGTTTAAATGAACAACCAATGACTGAATTAACTCCTTTCCTCTATGGATATATGTTTTTAGTTTTATTTGTTCAAAAAAAATTTCAAGGTTTAAGATAACTAATTCTTATTATCTGTAAGGCACTTGGCTAACTGCTGCTGGCTATACAAAAATCAATGAGACCTAGCTCACTATCAAGGAGTTTATTGAATAGTGGGAAAATCAGATGTTTATATAAGTAACTGATAGAAAGTTTAAATGAGCCACTGGAGGATGGCCTAAGAACTTAAATATCAAGTATAAAATTATTTCTACCAAGGTCCAAAAAGCTAGCTTACAATCTTTAGAAATGGAAATCACTTGTAAGCTGTAGACCATTTGTACTGAGTTTCTTCATTTATATTATCAGCAAAACAAATATAATGCCAAGCAAGAGGATACTCTTATTTTTCTTTTAAGTAGATTTAAAATGGCAAATTTGAAGGATTTGACTTCTTACCCAAAGAAGGAAAAAGAATAGAGAACAAAGACTATGTGTTAAGAAAAAAAGAAACTACTGCTAAATCTATTCCCTGAATGCTCTTCTTTCCATCTCCTAAGCAATCACCAAATTATTTCATTAAGTTACTTCTACAAATGCTACCTCCTCTTCTAGATAGGAAACTGCCTAGTTTATCTTTCCATAATAGTACAGAGATACATTGCAAATAGCAGGAAATAATTAATGTTCTACCTCAAATTAGTAGCCAAGCTATCACTCTGAATTCATATAGCTGGTAGTTAGTCCTTAACCTCCCATTGTCTCACGCAAGGCAACACTTCAAGAGGAAAATCTGACTAAGACTAGCAATGTCCATAACCACATTCATAAGTGGGATACAGGCCAATGACAGGATGGAATATTAAAATATCTGATTATTATGCAATTAAACATTAAGGACGTTTTTCAAAAATGGAATTTTTCTACATCTGAAAAATTGTGTTTTTCTTTTCTTAACAAACCTGTTTCAGATGCCTCTTCAGTAACTGCCTTAGGATCAAAAATGTTAAGTCTCTTCCCCTTGAATATATTTTTTCTAAATGGAAAAAGAAAAAACATTTTACTTAATGAATACTTTTATACACCATCAATAAAAAAATTGTTTGAGAAGAAAATCTTATATTAAATGTTCAATGTAGAAATTAAAAATAATTCTACAGACCCACATCAGATGTCTTAACTAAATTGTCATGTCTTTAGGACTGATACTGAAAACAGAAACAAATTCACTTGAATTTTAACATCATAATACAACAAAACAGTTAAAACAGTCTAATTTCCAAAATACCTAATTGAAAAGATCAGCTTAATTTGCCATAATTTTTATTTGATTGGTCTCATATTAATGTTATAGAAAAGTCAGTATTGTGGGAAGTATCAAAATATGCTAAATTAGAAGTTGTTAGGAATGAATCCCGGACTTCTGGTCAAGAAGGAAAACTAGGTAAACACTGTGCTTGCCTTCTCCTGAGACATCAAAATTACAACTAAATTATAGAAAAATCACCCTTGAGAACCACCTGAAGACTAACAGAACAGAACTCCTATAACTAAAGATATAAAGAAACAACTACTTCAAAACTGGTAGGAGGGGCAGAGATGTGAAAGAGGCTGTCCCACACCCACCTGTGCAGGTTAAGAATCGGTAGGGATATCTCAGCTGCAGAGGTTTCCCGTAAAGAGTGAGGGGTCCCCAGCCCAGGACCACCAATGCCAGGAAGAGGAGTTGCGACAACTTCTGGCTGTGAAAATCGGCGGGGACTCTGTCTGCGTGAGACGGAGGGCTGCTGGAGTCCCAGGCACACTGACAGACTCACTGGCACTGAGCTCCAGTTCTGGGGAAGCAGCTCAACTGCACCAGGGACATATGGGAAGGAACTAAATCCTCTGGCTACAGGGTGAGGGCTGGAGAAAACAGCTCTAGCTGAGACAAAAGTGCTGGCAGGCACCATTATTCCTTTGTTGGGCCCTCCCCCCACATAGCCTACAGGCACAGGTAGAAGCCAAGTTTGAGTCTCCATCAAACTCACCTCCCTTAGTGATTCCCTGAGAACCCATCTCACTCAACTCTAGCACAGGCCAGAACCTCTTTCAGCAGCTGTTACTCACAAGCAGCCTACACTGAGGACGTTCCTAAAATCTCACAAAGGTCCACAAACCCTACAAAAGCAGCCTCTGCCCTTGGCATACACTGTACCTCTTGCTAAGCAGCCCCCAGCCTGGCACTGGAAATCAGCCAGCCTCAGTTCATAGCACAGCCTTTCCCAGGCACCGCCAAGCCCACCACAGGGAGCTACCAACTGCAGAATCACTTTGTAGCTCCTCCCAAGAGGCCCCAGAACCAACACACCTGGTGGCCATACCAGAGCACCACCCAATCGGCTCCACAAAAGACACACCCAAAGGTGGACTAAGCAGGCACCAGAGCCCCACTACAGCAGATCCTACTCTGTGGGGTCAGCCCCCACACAACAGCTTGTCCACTATAGTCACAGTCAGTTCTCACAGACAGTTAGCCTGAGGGTCAATCCCTCTCACTGATGTGCCAACAGCTATCAAGGTTCAACTACAACAGAGGGGCACACACAACCCACACAAGGGATACTCCTGGAGAGCCCGGCTCAGGTGATCAGGGACACTGCGCCACTGGGCCCCACAGGACACCTACTACATAAAGACATCCTACCAAGACTGGAAGATGTAGCCAATCTACCCTCGCATGAAGAAGAAAAAAAAACAAAAAACAGGGAGGCAGCCAAAATGAGGAGACAAAGAAAGATGTCCCAATGAAAGTACAGAACAAAACTCCAGAAAAAGAACTAAATAAAATAGAGATAAGCAATCTTCCAGATACAGACAAAACATTGGTTACAAAGATGCTCAATGCAGTTAGGTGAAGAACAGATGAACTCAGTAAGAACTTACACAAAGAGATAGAAACCATAAAAAAAAAAGACCAATCAGAAAAAAAAAAAAGAACCAGTCAGAAATGAAGAACACAATAACTGAAAAGAATATCTTAGATGGAATCGACAGCAGATTAGATGAAACAGAGGACTGAATCAGGAATCAGTGATTTGGAAGACAAATCACTGATTTTGTTGTTCCGATTGGTAGCTGAAAGCAAAAGGAAAAAAAGATTTTAAAAAAATGAGGATAGATTAAGGAACTTCTGAAACAATAACAAGTGTAACAACATTCACATTATAGGAGTATCAAAAGAAGAGAGAGAGCAAGAAATTGAAAACCTATTTGAAGAAATAATGACTGAAAACCTCCCTAACCTGGCAAAGGAAATAGACATACAAGTCCAGGAAGCGCATTTCCAAACAAGATGAACCCAAAGAGGCCCCTCCACACACAAGCAAAAAAAACTGTTAAAGTCAACTTTTGTCTTAGTTTAAGGGCAGAAAACACTGCATGTTTAATTACAAATTATAAAAGATTGCATGGATAAATCAAAACATTCTCACTTATAAAGCAATTGTTCTGTAATTTTAAAATAATGATCAACTTTTTTTACATAACTATTTTTAACTGTTGAAATTAATGTCAGAGAGTTAATAAGTTAACTTTTCCTTGTATATTTTAATCAACTGCTTTAGACTTTAATTCATACTTCAGTAAATTTACTGGCAGATTAAAAACCAGTTTATAAATGGAGGATTTATTTTTTAAAATAATTTTGAATTATTTTCTGGATCAAATTACTTTTTCCTACTAAATTAAACTAACTGAAAAATGCAAATACTGTATTATAATTAAATAAAGTGATCTCACATCACATGTTTTCCTCTAGCAGGTTCCCAAATACTTATGAACAAAGGCATTTATATTCCAGAACTATCCTCAGTGCCTTGCATTCTTCTCCTTACCTGGGTGGCAGTACCTCAACTTAGCACCAGATGAATAGGATGATAGATTAAAGTAACTCACAGTGAAGAGAGAAGGATTCAACAAAGTATAGAATTTTAAAATTGGAATGTACCAAAGAGGAAGGGAAGGAAACACATTTGTTGTGCATCTAGTACATATAGTTTACACATGGTTCTTTCACATTGTTTAAGAAAACCGTTTAAGCTAGGCTTCACTTTCAGCATTTTATAATGAGGAAAGACTGATGAGGCTTTGAAAGTCCCCAGTCACGGAATTCCCCAGTCAGTGGCACAGTGCCACACTTCTGAGGCAGGCCAGCACGATTCCAAAGCCAGTGCTCTGTGACTCACGCCTCTGTCTCTAACTGAAGAAATCAGGCCAGGTCTGGATTGTCTCAGGCTGTCCCAAGTCAGAGCAGAGTAAAAAATTTGGTATCTCACTAGTGCTTCTCCTTGTTCTAGAGTCCTTTCGTCAGCTTTTCATCACAGTCATTATATGCACATACATGCCTTTCTTACTTTTTTAGCTTCATCCTTGGGGCCTTCTAGTTTTTAATGATAGCTAATATCATTAAAAATATGGCATTCTGATGTAGTTACATGGATCATCTCAAAGAAGATTGATTCAAATAAGACTAAATTTAAATATTCTTCAGGAATCTTAAGTAAAACACTAAGATACATTATACTTTATTCAATAATATGTTGTAGTTATAAAATAACTTTAAAACAGTAATTCAGATAAGCTCTTGAAATTCACTGTAAGCTCTTGAAATTCCTTTGGTAACTGCTGACCATCTTTTCTAATCTTCCTGTACAAATTAATGTGAGCTCTTGAAATTCCAAAGTCACTATAAGCTCTTGAAATTCCTTTGGTAACTGCTGACCATCTTTTCCGATCTTCCTATACAAATTAATAATTTAACATCTGGAAGGAGCTAACTCAAATTGCTGAGGTTATACTTAAAATCCTTAAAATATGCATCAAAAATAATCCATTTGTGAACACATTTGCTATGAAGTTGAGTTGGTTTTTGTCAGACCATGCTAAATATCTGGTTCCCCCTACCCAAATATCACTTTACAGGATTGAGAGAGAAAGAACAGAAACTTTATATAAATATAGATAGCTTTCTATTATAAAATAACCATGTAAGGCATAACTTAGCATCTTTAAAGAACTGCAAATTGCTAAATTCAAATTGTCACAAATAATCTACTATTTTAAGGTATTACAATGGATCTTTCTTTCTTTGATGGTGAGTTATTCCTCTAGGGTATGAAAAAAGATGATTATATAGATATAAAGGGTATATGAATATACATTGTTTGGCACGTATTGGAATGAAAAATAATGCTTCTCACAAAATGTTCATTTATTCAGAATTCAGTCAGCTCAAACTTATTCTAAATCAGGAACCCTCTATTCACCATGGGTAAAAGTGAGACAGGACCCAGTTTGATTTATAGTATAGAAAAGTATAGGAATGCTAAACTCACAACATCTTTCCCTCTCTAGGAAACAGTACATGCTGAGTAAGGAGACAGACATGAATGCAGCCATAATGCTCAGATGCCTATCAGCAATAATATGCATAACAACAAAGTAAATCTAAAGTTAAACAAAACAAAACCAAATAAACTGCAAACCTTTAATACCTTTTTCTAAGGTCAACGGTCTTTTCTTGGCCAGCATAACTGTCAGCTTCTTCATCAAACTGAATCTGATGAACTGGTTTTGTACTAACCCTAGCTGTGGCAGATCTGGCAACTTTCATATCTGATATTATGTTACTGAAACTGAAATAAGAAAAAGTTAAGCGTATTACAAATTTTATCTACAGAATAGTAATAACCTTTCTTAAACATGATTCATATCACTTAATTTTTATTTTACTTCTATGCAACAATACAACATAAAAAGTTATGTTTAAATAAAAGATCATGTCACATATTAACACTCACATTGCACAGACCACTAAGATTTGTTTCCTTGTCTTTTAAAGATGTTCTTCAAAAATGTTCATTTAAAACATAAATTGTCATTTGTGAAAAATTTTCAAACATCTAGAGCAGATGATAGATAATCAATATCTGTATACTTATCACGTGGATTACAAATAAAATGAGTGCTCTGACTGATAGTCCCGTCATCTATATTTTTCTTTTAACCTCCTAAGATAAATCTTGCACACATGCTCTCTGAGAACTACTGATTTAGATTGCTCTCCAAAACAGAGCAGCCACTCCTGACAACATTTCAGCAGCAAGTGGTATAACCTGGCATAAAGTAATGAGAGATGAGAGAATGAGTGGAAAGAAGTCAGCTAAAACTTAATAATAAAAAGTAAAACAGAAAGAAACAGGCCTGAAGATCATCATACTATACATAAAAGCAGAAAATTATTTAACTGAAAAAAATTAATCTTAGAGAAACTGTTTTATTCTGTTATTTACTTTTTACAAAAAAATTTTTTTAGGCGAGGCAACCCTTGGTTGACTTCACAGATTGCAAGGACCTTGTCAGCTTACAATCCCTTATTTATTTTTTCATTTTTTAATTTTTTACACCTATAGCACCTGGTCTTCGTAAGTGGTCTCCCATCTAAGTACTAACCAGGCCCGACCCTGCTTTGTTTCCGAGATCAGACAGGATTGGGCTTGTTCAGGGTAGCATGGCCGTAGACTATCAATTATTTTTAACAATTTATCATTTATTTTTCAGGGACCAGAAACTGTGTAACTTCTCAAAAGAAAAGTTTAACCATTCAATTAGTCTTTTAAAAACTGCAATCTTATTAAGACATGAGGTTTTTTCAAACAAATTGCTAATATTCCACTTTGAGGCCTATGTATTATATAAATGAATATATTATGTATACCTGAAAGCCTATTTTGAGCTGTCATCATTGTTAATATAATTATTTGATTCACTAACCTAATTTTAGGTTTTATTCCATCTTTCTGTGCCCTTGAGTCCTCCTCATGCTGTTGGAGCTGCCTTAGCAGCTCCGACTTGGTTGTCTGCTTGTCAAAGGGGAGAGATTCTGCAACAGCGGATGCAGCAGCCACCAATTCTGGGCTCAGGGACTCACTTCTGAAAAAGAAAATGAAAAACAAAATGAGAAAGAAAAAAGGGGCATTACTTATGCCACTTAATATTAGTGGAAAGTAAAATGATTTTTCAGAGAAAACGTTTGTTCAAAAAAGTATCAATTTCTGACAAAAATCAAGAATTCTTAAATATTAGGTATCAAGTTTATATAAACTTAAATGTTAAAGGTTAAAGTTAATGGATACCTGCTGAAGAATAATACTAACTCAACAATATATTAAGGTGGCGGGGTGAAGGATCAGCCTTAAAAAATTTGTGGGATTTTTAATTTTAATGCCATTTTATTTCAAAAACAATACTTATTACAAGCAAGCACAAAAGTGGCTAAACCTGTTCATAGCTTTATTCATAATAACCTAAAACTGGAAACAAACCAAATGTCTAT
The DNA here is from genome assembly GCF_902729225.1 of Pteropus medius. Taxonomy (NCBI): domain Eukaryota; kingdom Metazoa; phylum Chordata; class Mammalia; order Chiroptera; family Pteropodidae; genus Pteropus; species Pteropus medius. Next base: position 10,839,795 of record NW_024350325.1, on the reverse strand, counting down.
CATCAGAATAAACAAATTGTGATATATCCATACAATGGAATAATACTCAGCTCATACCTCAACATGAATGAAACTGAATAAGCTGGATTTAAAAAAACCATATACTGTATGATTCCATTTACATCAAGTTCTAGAATAGGCAAAATTAATCTAAAGTGATAAAAATCAAAGTAGTGGTTGCCTCAGAAGGCTACTGTGGGGCAATATGAAAATGAGTACTATTTTGTGTCTTGCTAAGTATCTGGGTTACATGGGCAGATCTGTTTGTCAAAATCCTACAGCTAAGCTTTATACATTTCAATGCAAGTAACTTTTACCTGAAAAAAAAAAAAATCATTATCATCATCAAGTAGAAGACTGAAGAAGGGTGAAAGTACAGATGATACAAGAATGGCAGAATGTTGGTGATTATTGAAGCTGGGTGACGGGCACAAAGGGGTTTTATTTTTGTTTTAATGTTTTCAATTTTCCATAAGAAAAAGCTAAAAAAAAAAAAAAAGCTACTCTTCAGTGCGTAAGGGCAAGTTAATAGAAAAATATGCTAGACATAAAGAGAAATTTATATTTTTAAGTCTATAGGAACTTCTATCTCAATGAGTAAAATCTAAATTAATGTTTTACTACATCTGGCTTTCTACACTATGATCTGTTATCTAAAATAGAAATCAAAGTTCCCAAATCCCTGAAGTTGTTGAATAAAGATTTTAAGAACTTTACTTACTAAAATATGGGAGATCTAAAATCTGTTTGGAATGGGAAATAGAATGAAAAGAGGAAATATAACAATTAGTTAAAATGTTAACCTGTGAATAAGGCTTAAATCTTATCTCAAATCACTATTTCTCTCATAAACTGTGAGGTTTATTTTCAAATTTTAATATATGTATATTTGATCAGAGTAAGCCAAGGATATATAGATGAGTATTCATTTTCTGGAACCATGCATTTTATGACAATGGTGTTCTTTATAGTTATAACTTCCGGGTTTGTAATTTGAAATGTTCTAATTAATAAAAATTGTGGTGAAGCCTTTCATCAAAATAAGATAATTTTTACACACAGGGACTTCTCTACATATATTTTAACAAAATGATGAGAACTTGTTAAAATATTTAACAATCTATTCTATCCTATAACTCAGACTATTTCATGAATAGATATTTTTTCACTTTATACCTTTCTGGGCTTCTAAATTTCTTTAAAAAGAACTGTGTGACATAAATAATTTCAGAAAAGGAACTCTGATGAGGTGAAACATACTATTTAGTGGACATGTTAATTGGCATAACTTTTGGCAAGCAATCTGGTGACATGTATCATAAGCTTAAAAACTATGCAAATTCTTTGACCCAGCAATTCTACTTCTAGGAATATGTGCCTAAAGAAAATAGATATGTGGAATTTGAGGGATTATTGCATACACTCAAGACCTAAGTAGTTCTATTCTCTATGCCTGAAAGGTAAATTATCTCTCAGCTATCTGCATGGGAGATGTTCCTCATTCTTATCCCCATCCAGATAGTAAACAAAGCTAAAATTTAGAAATAGCTTCTGAATGGAGATCAAATTCAGGGCAGTGTCAAGAAAACATAGTGTAAAGATGGACAGGACTTTAAAATCCTTTGTTAAGATCTTGGAAAGATTTAAGGTGGTCCCGCAGAGAGCCTGTCAAACAGGCAACAGGACTTCTAAGAAACTTAAAGGTATGGTCCCAGTCTCTCAGGAACTCAATGTAGAAGAGGACCTTGGTTCCCAAACTGTGCCCTAAGGCACCTGGAGCATAACAGGGAAATATATTGTCTGTTCTTGACCATTTAAATACTCATTCAAGGTAGTGTATACTTTTAACATTATACTACTGCATTCCTTTTGATATCGTATCTTTGTGAAGATAACTTTCTGACAGTTGCTGTGATAAAAAGAAAGGTACTCCTCAAAAATCAAGGCAGCACAGGAAATGAGAGTGGTGGTATCCAATCTGATTTGAAGGCTAAATTATAAAAACAATACAAATTCCTCTTGGTTTTCTCTTGGAACACTCGCCCTGGGAACCTAGTCACTATGCAGTGTGAAAGCCCAGGCCACACTGAGAGGTCACATGTAGGTGTTTCTACTAAGAATCTCAGCCAAGGTGTCAGTTGACAGCCAGCAGCAACTGCTTAATGAGAAAATTTCAGATGATTCCAACTCCTGGACTTCTAAGTCTTCCAACTAAAGCCCCAGACACCATAGAGCAGAGAATTAGCCTTCTCCACTGTGCTCTGTCCAAACTGCTGACCCATGTCCCACAGAATCCATAGCATAAACAATGGTTCTTATATGTTACTAAATTCTTGGGCAATTGTTATGCAGCCATCATACCTATATCAATGGTGGTTCCATATATGATACAAATAAACTAAAAGCAGGCCATACATGAAACAATGATGACAATGCATCATGAACCAAAGATAATGATTAACCCATTTCTGTACATCTAAGATCCCTTAAAAGGGGGAGGAATCATTAAAAGTTTTTAAATTTCATTAAATTTATTGGGGTGACATTGGTAAGGTTATATAAGTTCAAGTGTGCAGTTCTATAATACATCATCTGTATGTTGCATTGTGTTCACCACCCCAAGTCAAAGTTTCCTTGTCATTATATATTTGACCCTTTTTCCTTCTTCTACCTAACTCCATGTTCCAACATATGGTCTATCCTTGAGAATGTTCCGTGTGCACTAGAGATGAATGTATAATCGGTGTTCAAGATGAAAAGCTCTGTAAATATCAATTATGTCCATTTGACCTAATGTGTCATTTAAGGATGATATTTCCTTATTGACTTTCTGTTTGGATGATCTATCTATTGTCAGTGGGGTATTTAGGTCCCCTACTATAATTATTTTTGTCAGTTTCTCTCTTTAGTTGTTAGTAGTTGCTTTACATATTTTGGTGTTTCTAGGTTGGGTGCATATATATTAATAAGTGTTAGGTCTTCTTGATGCACTGTCCCCTCTATTGGTATAAAATGTCTATCTTTGCCTTTTGTTACCTTTTCTATCTTGAAATCTATTTTGTCAGATATAAGTACTGGTACACTCATTTTTCTCTGGTTGTCATTTGATTGGAGAATCATTTTCCACCCTTCACTCTGAGTCTGTTTGTCCTTGCAGCTGAGATGTATCTCCTGAAGGCAACATATCGTTGGGTTTTTTGATCTAACCCACTCCTCTGTGCCTTTTAGCTGGTGTGTTCAGTCCATTTACATTTAGGATGATTAATGAAATACGAAGACTTCCTATAGCCATTTATCTTTTGTTTTCTGATAGTTCTGTGCCTCCATTGTTTCTTTTCCCTTGTGTTTCTGTCTCTTACTTTAGTTTGGTGGTATTCTACGACTTTTTTCTGTTTCCTCTTACGTTATGTGTCTTAGTTCTAGATTTTTTGTGTGATTACCATTAGGTTTATATAAAATAAATTTTCATACAGTTGTCCTTTTTTTTATGATTGCATCTTAACTCCATTCCCCTGTGCAAGTTCAGTCCTTTCCGCCCTCCTCTTTAATGCTTTTGTCATAAATTATCCCTTTTTATGCTGAGTTCATTTCCAACTTGCAGTAGTTATTGTTACCTTCTTCTTCTATAAATGTTTTTACTTTAGCTTTATGTTATATTTAATATCCAATTCTGAACAAGGGTTGTAATTTCCTGCTTCTTTTAGTCATCTGATAGTTTTGTATCCTTTTGTCGTTTTGTTTCAGAACATCTTTCATTATTTCCTGTAATGCATGTCTGGAAAAGCCTTCATACATGAAGGAATAATTCTCCTTCATATCTAAAGGATAACTTTGCTGGATAAATTATTGCTGGCTGGTGATTTCTCTCAATAATTTGAATATTTGTTTCCACTCTCTCCTAACCTGAAAAATTCAATGATAATCTAATGGGATTTACTTTGTAGGAGACCATCTTCTTTTCCCTGGCTGTCTTGAGAATTCTTTGTCATTACTTTTTTTGACCGTTTCAATCCAATGTGCCTTGGAGAAGGCCTTTTGGATTGAGATAATTAGGTGTTCTGTTTGCTTCTGGGATTTGAGGATCCAGTTCTTTCCATGGGTTTGGGAAGTTCTCGTTGATTATTTGTTTGAATAGGGTCTCTGTTCTCTTCTCTCTCCTTTCTCCTTCTGGTATATCCATTATTCTTATACTGCTTTCCTTTTTTTAATGGAGTCAGTTCTTGTAGATTTCTTTCTTTCATTTTCTTTTACTCCTCAATCTCTCTCTTTTTTCGTTTGAGTCATTTCTAGATTCTATCTTCGATACCACTCTTTCCTCTATGTTGGCTGCTCTATTTCCTAAGCTTGCTAGTTCATTCTTCATCTTTTATTGAGTTATTCAACTCCAGAATTTGGTTCTTTCTTAAGTTTCGATCTCTTTGATAAAGTACCCCTTTTGCTTGATTTTATTTTTGAGTTCATTAAACTGCCTGAGTTTTCTTGTATCTGAGTTTTTTCAGAACTGCAATCTTGAATTCTCTGTTATTTAAATCACATATTTCCAAGTTTATTTTCTGGAGATTTTTCATTCCTTCTTAGTTATCTTGTTACCTTGGCTATGTATGGTATTGGATGGATTATTTCTCTGCCTAAGCATTTATGGAAATGAAATCTGCGTTTTAAAAAAGTGTTCGACACTTCACTACTTTAGGTTGATAAGTAGAGGTCTTTCTTTTGTTTTCCAGTAGGTGGCACTGAAGCACAAGTTTTTATTTTCTCTTATACTGCTATGGCTTCCAGGATCTCTGTGGGGTGGTGTTGCCTAGGCAGTGAAAAATGCCCTATATTCTCGGGGGAAGTGGGCGTCCCCTCTGTGACCAGGTCACCTCCACCTCAGGACTCCACCCCTGTGGGGAAGTGTGGTGGGAGATAGGGATCCATGCCTGCAAGATCCCAGCGCTGCCTCCGGAAACCAGATGCTGCCAACAGTGCTATACTATCTGAGATGTCCCAGGTGCCTCCACCAGGCTTTGCTGCAATGGGTGGGGGAAAGCCAGTTTGTGCATTTGTGGCCCTGAAATGGCAGCTGCCAGACCTCAGCTGCCACACTTCTGTATTTCTGCCCGTCACTGAGTTTAGCTGCAGCGTGTACCTGCTCTTCATGGAGAAGTTTCTGCCCTCTAATCCTCAGGGCTGCAGAGAACTGAGAATGTGTGCTGTACCACAAGACTTCTGCTGCTACAGAGCCTGCTGGGGCTGCTTCTCTGAAAGGGTGAGGGGAGGTGGTTTGTTTTCTGCCAGGTAATGATGGCTGCTAGACTACAGCTGCCACACCATTGTGTTCTATCTCTGCTCATGGGTTCAGCTGCAATATGTGCTAGTTACTCAGGCAAGAATGTTGATTCTACCCCCCTGTTCCGCAGGGCTGCAGAATGTGTGCACTGTAACCCGCCTTTCCCTGTTCCTGAGTCCCCTGGAGCTGCAGTGAGATCTGGGCTGCATCTGTGGCACCCGTCTCTGTTCTCCCCCTTTCCCTCCTCTCTTACGCCCACCTTCAGATGTTTCAATGAGAGGCTCTCTTAGACGTGTTTATGTGTTGAGCAGGGAATCCTTTGTTGAATTATAGTTGTCCAACTTGTGATCTTCAAGGGGAAAGACCTAGAGGACCTCTGACGATGCCATGCTGCTGATGTCACCAAAAAATATATTTTAAAAACTCAAAACAAATGTACTTCATTCACCAATCTTTGATGTAGGACCAAGCTTACTCTTTGAACATAGGACCAATGACAGAAGTTCCAAGATATATCATTCCCATATAAACCACACACTAGTACATTCTCCAATATTTCCAGTTTCAGTTTCTTTAAGTAGAAACATGGAGCAAGAACTTAAAAATATAGAATTTAGAATTTTCTAAATTTAGAATTTAGAATTTAGAATATTGAATATAGAATTTTCCTAAATTTTTATGCTTGTCTCATTTATACCTATTTGGAAAGCAGTTTCAAAAATTACCTTTACTGAATCTTTGCACAGCATTCTACTCATTTTAACCACTTCTACAATAGTTAAATTGTATAACTATAATAAAAAGCACACTGGGTCATAAACAGGTCTGAGAGCTAAAAAAACACCTCACTCTGGATAAGTATATATGTATGTATGTGTATTAACTGTTCTGTAAACACATATTTTATTTTGTTTCTAAAAGGATAAAGAAGAGGTAACTATTATAGGCTCACTGTCTGACTCACTGTTTGAATTAGCTAACTCTCTACCACCCAACTATGCTTTCCAGAGGTATTTTTGATACATGTTACAATGTAGAAAACAAGAGATTCCATAAAAATTCTGGAAATAATAAAAAATTAAGTCATTCTGGAAAAAAGGAACCTACCATATTTATTTATTCTGCTAAGAGAAATCAGTAATGAGGCTCTTAAAGCCATATACCTTATTACTTGAATCAATGATGTCACTGACGCAAGACATTTAATAATCACTAAAACAGAGTACCACTATTTAAACTACAACACAAATGCTAAAGTATCACTGATTGCCCTTAGAATCTGTGAAATCTAATACTCTTGACAAGCACAAGTAATTACAATATTTTGAGAAAACCACATAAGCTCAGAACACTGATAATTATAGGTCAAAGGAAGTCATAAAACAGTTGTAAACAACACGCTAAAATTCTATGCTAGGTGGAATTTTTTATATGGAAATTTCACATAAACAAGTCCTTCAGAGACATGAAGCTACCTTCAAATTAGGATGTAAACTATTTGTTAAGTAACAGCTTAAAGAGGCAAATGAATGGCAGATATTGACTAGCATGTAAGAGAATGTGTGAAATTCTCAATTAGATCACTGCTCTTTTCCTAGCTTGTTTACAGATAACTCTTTATTTAAATATAGGACAATAACAGCATTTTTCAAGAAATTATTAGAGTCTCTGTTTACAAATTGATATTTAGCCTCCATTAATTCAGTATCTCCCATGTAGTCTATTTTCATTTAAACTTTTAAATTAAAAAATTCTGCCAGAATGGGCAGAGCTTTTATTCAAGTCTAGGTCAGGCTTATTGTTGACCACTGCCAACTATCTCCTTACCTCCTAAAGTACACTGCACTGTCACTCAGAAGTCTCTAAGAGTCCACATGTTTGCTTCAAGTTTGTCTAGCCTTCAGAAAATTCACCAAAACATCAGACAAAATCCACATAGATAAAATAGATTGAGCAGTGATCACTGAATATTGTAAAATTTGTAAATTATATATAATGGTATATAATAATGATTGTTTTAGTTTTAAAAGCTTCACTTTATAAAAGGCTTCAGTATAGGTTTCATGTATCTAGCTTCTACATGCACTTAAGATGATCTGTTTGCAGGTATTTAGTTTGTAGTTTTTCTGGAACACAGTTTTCACGTCTCTTATTTTATAGATGAATGAGTATTCCACAAAAATGCAAATCTATGAATCCATTTGGTTTAAAGACACTGGTAACAGTAAATCAATAAGCATCATCTGTCACTTATTGTTAGATACTGTGCTAAATCCTAGAAGAGCAATAATGAGGCACACAGGTCCTGCTCTGAAGAGCTATCTTTCCAGTAAGGGAGATAAATCAAACAAGTGGAGAATTAGGTAAAAGGTAAAAGAATTTTTTTAATGATGTGATGATAGGGGGAAAAGTAGAGATAAAGGTCTTATCAGACTAACTAGTATTGAGATGATACCTGCTACATAAAGGCTCAAAAAGGAGAAATGGGATCAGGGACCAGGAAGGTTAGGGAAAGCTTTGCAGAGCCAAGAGTTGCTACAGGGTTTAGAAGGCAGATAAATCGTAAAAGGCAAAAGAGAATGTATTTATCAGGCCTAAACAAAAGAACAGAGGAAGATGTATTCAGGGAAGAGTAAGTGGTCTAATTTGAATTTAAAGAAACATTTGCAAATGGACGAAAGATTAAATTTTTTTTTTTTTCTGAAAGAAAAAGCTTACTAGAATTTGAAAAATCACTTTCAAAGAACATTCAAATTGTAATTCAATTTACCTCTTCTTTGCAGCATCTTCTGTAGCTTTTTGGAGCTTGCCAATTGTATCCGCCAAACTTTTAAGTGGTCTTCTGTTGGGTGGCTTTGTGGTTTGTACATTTACTGTGCTTAATTCAACTTTCATGCTTTTAATGATATTTAACAAATCCTTTTTTGTATTTTCTTTTACACTGTCTTGGCTCTCTGTCTCCTTGGAAATCTCATGGATTGGAACAGAATGCCCATCTTTCTTGCTATAGATCACGTTGTTAGTGCCAAAATATCTTTGGATCTTATTTTTTGTCCTAGAAAGATGTAGTAAAAAAAAAAATAATAATGATGATGATTATTATTATAAATATATATATAAAATGCAAAATAATAAAGCAAGGACTCAAAAAAATGTTTCCATGTGTTTCTAAATTTTTCAATTCAAGCATTTCCCTTTTGCTTTTTTTTGTTTGTGGTACAACTGACATATAACATTACATTAGTTTCAGGTGTACAACATAATGCATTGATACCTGTTTATATTGCAGAATGATCTAGTGCTTCTATTATTAGTGTTAACAACCATAACAATAGCAATTTAACATTTATTGAACATATACTATGTGCCTAACTTTATGCAACATATTTTTGGTAAATTTTCTCATACCCACATCAACTCCATAAGATAAGTATTATCCCCATTTTGCATTTAAGAAAACTGAAAACCAGAGAAGTGAAGTAACTTAACCAAGGTCATGAAGCTTGGCTCTCACTAAGGCCTAAGACACAATGGTATGCCACAAATGGGCTACATGTGTGCTGAGACATTGAGCTCCTAGTCCTAGTCCATGGTGTGACTGGGTGAGGCCTGGAATGCTGGTGCTCCTGTCTCTTACCTCCCTCCACTCACCTTAGGGTTTGGTATAAATATCACTTTGTGTTCCATGACGTTAAAAAAAAAAAAGGTCAAAACACTGACATTGTTCACAAATTTCAATTTATTATTCTCAAACTCAAATCTGACTGCCAAGTCCTTGCTCTTAATGATAAAATAATACCTCTTTAAAAAGTCATAATTAAACAATATGAAAAGAAATTTCTATCTAAAAAAGGTTACTTTATTTTTTTAAAAAAATTCTGGGTGTCATTCTAACGTGGTCAACTTTCTCACTGTGCTAATGTGTCATTTAACCAATCACCATTTTTAGTTAAATTAAAATGGAACAGAATTTTTTTTTTAAGATTTGATATTAAAGAACTTTAAAAACTAATAAGTTGGTTTCGGTAAGAGAGTATAGCATAAAAAAAGTCATTCATTAAATATAGTGAATATCTACTCTGTGCTGGGCACTATCCTAGGCATTGATGATATATTAGTAAATAAGAATTTTATTGTCCCTATCTTTATGAAGCAAACAGGATAGAGCCCTGTTTCTCAAACTTTAAAATGCATAGGAATTACCTACAGGATTTGTTAAAACACAGAGTCTTTGGTCCCACCAAGGAAATGTGCTTCAGTAGCTTTGTGAAGGATTCGAGATTTTGCATTTCTAAAGAGCTTTCAAGTAATGCTGATGGTGCCCATCAGAGGACCATCTGAGGATCACATTTAAGTAGCTATGTAATGTATGTTATTTAAATTCTTACAATCTTATAGGACAGGTTTTATTATTCCTGTTTTACTGAAGAAACTGCTGCTCAAAGAGGTTAATAGTTCCTAACCTTTAGAGGTCATGTGAATCACCTAGGGAGCTTATTTAAACCTTAGATTTCTGAGATTCTTGGTTGGTAAGTTTGGAATGGCGTCCAAGGATCTGCATTTAACCAAGACCCCAGGTGATTCTGATGCAACTTATCTCAAGACCCTGCATCAGACCCTGGGTTAAATACTATATCAAGTTCTCAAAGCTAGCAAATGGTAGTGTCAGGTCAGAGACCCTTTAATGAAAAAGAAAATGGCTATTTCCAAAAATGCTGAAACAAACTATTTGATCTGCTTATAAAAATGTTGGAGGCTAACACATGAGGCACTTAAAAATTAGCATGAAAAACCCACTGCATAACTAGTATTCTCATAATCAGTACAAAAAAACCCTACTTACTCAACTTAGGAAAATGCTCTAATTATTTCACATGAAAATTTAAATTAAATTAAAGGTATAACAGAAAGGTGGCAATCAGGAGAATGAATTGCACATATAATCCATACTTCAATGTTTCCTTCCAAGACTGATATAACACTGCAGAAAGTATATGTATACCAGGAAATCATGTATAGGAAGGAAGTAACTCCATAACACTAAAATAATAAAACTCTAACCCTAACCTCCCACCTGAGCTTGTTTCGACTGAGAACATTTCATCAGCACTTCAAACGCAACACATCCAAAATCACTTTCAAGAGCTCCCCTCTTGGACTGACTTCCCATTTTTCATCCTTCTGTATTGAATGGGCCTCTTACCATAAATAGATATTTTGTATTCTAAAAACTATGATATTTTAAAAGCCTTCTCAAAGCTGCCTCTCATTCTTCTGTTAATATTAATGGTACCCTAATCCTTTAAGGCAAGCAGCTGAAATCTTTGCTGACTATCTTACCCTTATCTAGTCATATGCCAGATCCTATCAATTCTACCTGTGCAATTTTTCTCCATCCAGCTACTTCTTCCTACTCTTACTGCTACCAACCTGCTTCAGCGCTATACTTACCACAGTGGCCCCAAATTGTACTGCATGGAATATATACAGAACTAAGTTTTCATAATCATTAGAGTTCTCAGAGAATAAATATCAACACCAAGAATGCCGCAACTCCTTTTCTTTCCTGGCTAAATCCAACCCTTGGTCCGCCTTCAGATTTTATCAAACTTCTTTTCCTGAAAGGATACTCTGAAACTCTCCTACCATGGTTAGGCGTCCCTATTTGTTCACCCAGCAATTACTTGTTAATAGAGTATTCTGTGCTACCTGTACTATACTCAACCATTACTCTACTTGAATTGCCTACTTGGTGTAACTATAAGCTCCGTGAGGGCAGGGCTCTTATTTGGGGCTTAACGCCAGTGCTGGCATACTGTAAGCACTTTCAATAATAAACTAAAGTACAGGTGGAGTCAAGAATGAGACCATCAGTCTTGGGAGGCAAAAATAAATAAATAAAACTTCTCTTCTGAAGCGTGGCTAAAATGAGGGAAGTGGCAAGAGGGATGAAGTGCTATGTGTAGTGAAAGTAGCACAGGACAGCAAACCAGGCATGTAACCGTAGCTGTTTCCCACGGACATTATGACCTTGGGCAAGCCATTCTCCTTCTGGGATGTCCCTTTCCTCAGATTTAAAGCAATGGCTTCTAAAATCCCGCAGATTATAACATCGACCCAATAAGCCGGAGAACGATAACTGAAAGTACGGGAAGGGGACGGGGATTGCCGGATGGCCTGAGCCCAAAAGCGCTGAAATGCGCTGAAATGTACCTGACCGTTCCGTGCCGAGCACTGAGTAGCACAATCGCAGCCGCAGACGCCTCTGGGCCGCCGGAGCACAAAGGGAGGCGGGAAAGGGGGAGAAAAGGCAAGGTAGTCGAGACTCTTGAAAACATTGCAGAGAAATGAAACGGACTGCGAACCAGAATTAGAGTGTCACCTGCACACACGTCCCCCTCCTCTCTCTTCCGTTCCCCAGCCTGCGGCGTTCCTCTTCCTTCACGTTCCGGTGGACAACAGAGGTTGGTAACTGTGTTCCGGGCTCACCCGCGGCTCCACTTTCCCGGCGATTCTAGCCCCAGAGGTGGAGTCGACCGTGGAGTTCAGTGAGGAATCACTGGTTGAGTCGGGACCCGGACGCGGGAGCCGAAAACATGGAGGGAGTGATCAACTCTGCAAACACTGCAGGTGAGGCCAGTAATGTGAGGCGGAGGACTGACTCTACCGTGCGATGTTTAGGGGAGAAGATCCACAGCATCCATCATATTCTCAAAATGATCCAAGAAGTTTAAAAAAATTACCTAGGACATGCTACTCGAAAAATTAGTATTTCTTTTCAGTTCCTATTCTTGATATAGAGTCAAAACATGAGATATATATAGATATATAGATATATAGATATATATAGATATAGATATATATATATATGTATATATATATATCTACATATCTATATATATATAATTTTTTTTTCCCAGAAACGGCTTTAGAGATAAAAAGATGTAAGAGAAAGACTTGGCCTTTTCTTGGCCCTCATGAAAGCAGTGAGCAGTGGCCCAGAGAGATGAGAGAGGTCTCAAATCTGGAATGTATGAGCATAAACTCTGCAAGAAATGCCACCTAATGGGTCATGTGGGAACCTCTAGTTTAGAATTCTGTACTGGCGGTTGAGTATTTTCTCTGCCGTTTCAAATGAGAATCAGGATTTGTGGCAAATTTTTTGTGTGTTGAAAACCCAGCTTACATTGAACAGATATTACTAAGATCCATTAGTCCTGACAGACCTTTGTGACAATGCTGAACACAGTAAACTCAGGGATGCTTTCCTTTGTCTTTTTTTTTTTTTTAAATTGAAGTATGAATATAACTTAGATACAGAAAAGTGCATGAATCATAAACATATTAATGAGAACTTGCTTAATGAATTATCACAGTTAATTTGCCCATTTAAACCACCACCCAGATCAAGACATAGGACATTATCAGCAAGAAATAGTTAGTTTGATATCATTTGATATCCAGTTGAAAATCCATCCTCAGTATAATGAACAATCCATCAAAATCACATTTAATAGTTACTTCGTCATTTTCCAATTTTTTATATATCCTTCACATAGGTTCTTTTGGGAAAAAAAAAATAGTGACAAAGGAAACTGAAACTTCCATCCCAAATTCACAGTTTCTCTGGGAGAAGATCCTGTCCCAATTATCCTTATCCTAGTCGATGACATAGCCATCCTACCTCTGTCCTCACCAACTCCTCTAGACAGTTACAAAGGAGAAAACACTTCTATGTTGTTTAAATGTATTTTTTAGTTTCTTTGTTACAAGTAGCCTAGATTGTATCTTAACTAAGGTACCCTCTATGTCAAAACCTTGTTTCATCTTCTACAGAGTATTGCTATCTGAAATTTGAAATTGTCTCATGTATTATGTGCTTATACAGTTGGTATGGTGCTCTGTGTTCCATGAAGGCATGGACTTTCTCGTATTGACTACTGCAATCCTGGTTCCTAGAGCTATGCCTGTCAAAATATTTGGTGAATAAATTATTTCCAAGTACAAAGGAAAAAAAATAAGTGCAGAGAGTTTTAAGTAATTTTCCCATCTTTATACATCTAGTAAATGGCAGAGTTGGATTCAAACTCAGAACCATCTAACTCTGATATTCTTGTTCATTCTAGAATACCTGAGGGTTTCTGACTTTAGTCACACATAAAAGTAACATGGGTGTGCTTGCTAATACACATTACTGAGTAGCTCAGACACTGACGCAGAAGGTCTGAAGCTGAGAGTCTAACGAGCACCCCCAGGTGATTCTAATCTGAAGCAACAGATTATTACTTGGATGAGTCTCGAAGGCATTATGTTAAGTACAAGGAGCCAGACCCAACATACCACATACTGTGTGATTCCGTTTATATGACAATATAAAGAAGACAAAGCTATAGGGACTGATAAAGTGAAAAGACAATTAAAGCTTTGCTAAGATGTGTATAAAGTTTTGGAAAGAACTGTCATGTACATTATTTAATTTGATCATTATGATGACTGTTGAGGTAGGTAGGGTAAGGGTTTTACCCCCAATTTACTAATGGGAAAACGAGCCTCAGAGAAGTTAAGTGAGTCAACCAAGTTACATGACCAGTAAATGCCAGCTCACAAGCCTCCCGACTCCTAACCTCAGTTCTTTCCCTGGTTCTTACACCCACTCAATGGCGTGTTTGTGTTCCATTGGCATTATTCCAGTCTGAATGTTGAAATTCAACTGACAACATCCATGTGCTGGTGTCAGCAAAACCATGCTTCTGATATTAGTGTGGTAAGACAAATTAAGAAAGAGCAAAGAAAACTTTAGGGACCTATCTGCTAGAGAGATTTTATTTAGAATGTATTTTAAATTAAGGTTGTAGGTGTTGATTGCACTAGTTAAAAGAAAGAGCTTTACGATTATACTATTGGAAACTCTCCTGCCCTGGCACAGATCAGCAGTAGTTGAAGACTACAGAGTTATCACGAATCAGCTTATACTACTAAGTAACTTTTTAAACCAGTCACTTGTCTCCCCTCTCCTTCCATCTTCCTTAGTAGGATAATAAATGAGTAACAAATGGCCTAGTTTAGATTTCACTTCCCCTGCTTTTTCTTGGTTAAAATTAAGTCCTAATACTTGCTGAAATAGCTTAAAGTCAGAGGTGGAAGAGAAACAGTAATCAAGGAGACTGTTTAAGGGAGGTGGCTGATGCTTCGATAATTGTATTTTCCACAACAAGAAAACCTTGTATTGGTAAAATAAACTTATAAGTCATTGTATTGCAGTATCCAGTAGGACAGTGATGATTATTCAAATTCTTTAATCAAATAATGTTGCGGCAAGAAAAATAAACATGTTTCAAAGATCACTTAAGCCCTCCAACTGTTAAACTTGATTTTGATTTATGTTAAATAGGAGATAACCCTTTTGGGAAAAGTAGTAATAAATTTACCACCATGCACTAATGTTAAAGCTGATCTCAAGGCGATCTCACGTCATGAATGCTTAAAGTATTGTGAAGAAGACAGTCTGCCTTTTCAGGTTTTAAATATGTATTGGTGACATTGTTTAGTGTTAATGGTCCACAATACTAAGCAAATGTTAAAGTCAACAACAACAATAACAAAAGGAGAAGGATATCCTGCTGTATTCTGGAGGGTTAGTTTCCTGGGTCTCCTTACCTCCTCACTACACAGAGATCTGGTGGAGACAGGGCCTCATACTATTAGCAGGTATTACAGCTATGGGAAGGGCACCATGTGGCACAGATCACCCACAAAATTCTCATAATTAGAGCAAAATAAACTCTAACATGTTTTTAAAACTATTTAAAAATTTTTCCAAGAAAATAAAAGCAAGAAAAAGGAGACTAAAGCAGTCGCACTAAAACACTTTAGCTCCAGTGTTAGAGTGGATGTAGCAGCACCTGGCTTTTCCAAAGTGGGCAGAGCCAGAGACCAGGCTCCACCCGCTTCTGTGGGACTTGACAAGTTTTCTAATCCTCTCTGCGCCTCAGGTGTTTTATCTGTGGAAGGGGTAATAAGGGCAGTACCCACCTCACAAGGCTGCTGTGAGGATTGAGTGGGTTACAGTATTTATCCGTGTTTGTAACAATGGCTAGCACACAGTAAACACTATGCATTTGCTACTGTTACAGTATATATTGAAAGGTGGAACGTTAATATCATTTAAGGTTTATTTAAAATTAAAGAAGCTGTGGCGAAAACAATTTTATTTTTTAAATTAAACATTAATTTTGAAATAATTTTCGGCATACATTAAAGTCACAAAAACAGTACAAATATTTTCCTTATATCCTAAACCAGATTACCTAAATGTTAGCATTTCATCACATTTGTTTTTCTCATTCTCATTCTCTCTCCCATAATCCTTTTTCTCAAAACACTTGAGTTTAAGTTATAGACATAATACCCTTTACCTCAAAACAATTTTGAGTGTATTTCCTAAAACAAAGACATTCTCTCACATAAGCACAGTACAATCATAAAATTAGGAAGTTAACATTGATACAATACAATAATTCATTCTACAAAGTTTATTCAAATTTCATCAACTGTCACGGTGATGTCCTTAACAGCAAAAGGCAAACTTTTTTTTTCCGGGCCAGCGCCCAGTGAGACATCACTAGTTGCATTTAATTCCATCCTCTTTATCCTGCTCGATTCAGTTCAGTTCCTCAGTCTGTCTTTGTCCTTCATGACCTTGATGTTTTTAACAGTTCAGGCCAGTTATTTTGCAGCATACCTCAAATTTTTTTTCTGATGTTTCCTAGTCATTAGATTGAAGGCACTTATTTTTGCCAGGAGAACCATAGAAGTGAGGTGTGTCCTCTGTGCTTCATATCAAGAGGAGAGATGTTTATTTGTCCCATTACTGGTGGTATTAAAATTGAACAGTTGGATGAAGAGGTACACAGGGAGAGGTCTGGAAAGGTCATGAGCACAGGAGCTTCTGTCTCCACGAAGTTGGGATGTGTCACCAGTCTGGCACATAGATGTATTCACCAACTCTGAACTTCCTGCAGAAAACAATTTTGATTGAGAATGTTAAATTTATCTAGAAGGCTAGTAAACAACTGTCCTTTATTTTTTAATTAAATTTATTGGGGTATTATTGGTTTATAACATTATATAAGTTTCAGGTGTATGATTCTATAATACATCATCTGTGTATGGCATTGTGTGCTCACCACCCAAAGTCCAGTTTCCCTCCTTCGACACATATCTGACTTCCTTTACCCTCTTCATCCTCCCCTTCCTTCCCTCGGGTAACGAAGCTATTTTCTGTGTCGATGAATTTGATTGTTTTGTTTGTTCATTCATTGCTTTCTGTTTTATATCCCAAATATGAGTGAAATCATATGGTTCTTGTCCTTTTCCATTAGACTTAATTCACTTAACATAATACTCTCAAGATCTATCCATGTTGTTGCAAATGGCAGTATTCCATAATTTTTTATGGCTGAGTAATATTCCATTGTAATATGTACCATATCTTCCTTATCCATTCATCCGTTGAAGGACACTTAGGTTGTTTCCATGTCTTGGCTATTGTGAATAATGCTGCGATGAACATAGGCTCCCACGTTGGGTGCATATATATTAATAAATATTATGTATTCTTGATGTATTATCCCCTATATCATTATAAAATGTCCATCTTTGTCTTTTGTACACCCACTTTACTTTAGATGCCATTTGCTCAGCGTATCATCTTTCACCTCTTTACTCTGAGACTATGTTTGTCTTTGTAGTTGAGATGCATCTCCTGAAGGCAAAATATAGTTGGGTCTTGTTTTCTAATGTATCCTGCTACTCTATGCCTTTTAATTGGTGAATTCAGTCCATTTACATTTAGGGTTATTATTGATATACCAGGTTTTCCTATAGCCATTTTATCTTTTGTTTTCTGGTGCTCTGTGTCTCTCCATTGTTTCTTTTCCCTTGCGTTTGTCTGCTATTTTAGTTTGGTGGCATTCTATAATTTTTTCCTCCCTTTCCTCTTTTTTATGTTACGCATCTCAGTTCTAGATTTCCGTTTAGTAGTTACCATTATGTTTATGCAAAAAAAAAGTTTCATATGTACAATAGTCCTTTTTGTTCTGATCGAATCTTATCTCCATTCCCCTTGGCAAGTATAGTTCTTCCCCTCTTTTATGTTTTTGTTATCCATTTTTTTATGCTGTGCATTCATTTTCATATTACAGAAGCTATAGTTTTTTAAAAAATGCTTTTACCCCCTTCAACTTGTATACTATAATAGGGGTTTAATATCCTATTCTGAAATAAAGTTTCAACTTCTTACTTCTGTCTGTCTCTTAGTCATCTCATTCACAGTTTTGTATCCTTTTGTGTTTTTGTTTCAACTAGAAGAGCTCCTTTTCAACATTTCTTATAATGGAAGTATTGTCATGATAAATTCCCTCAGCTTTTGTTTGTTTGGAAAAACCTTTATTTCTCCTTCATACCTAAAGGATAAATTTGCTGGATAAGTTATTGTTGGCTAGTGATTTTTTTCTTTTACTAATTTGAATATTTGATTCCACTCTCTCTTAGCTTGTAAGGTTTTTGCTGAAAAGTCCGATGATAATCTAATGGAATTTCCTTTACAAGTTACAGCCTTTCCCTCCCCCACTCCACCCCCAACCCCCACCCCCCACTTGGCGCTGGCTGCCTGGAGAATTCTTTCTTTGTCATTATTTATTTACAGTTTTAATATAATGTGCCTTGGAAAAGGCCTTTAGGGATTGAGATAATTAGGTACTTTTTTAGCTTCCTGAATTCCATGGTCCACTTCTTTCCATAGGTTTGGGAAGTTCTCATTGATTATTCGTTTGAATAGGGTCTCGGTTCCCTACTTCTCTTCTCCTCTGGTATACTCATTATTCTTATATTGCTCTTTCTAATACATTCAGAGAGTTCTCACAGGGTTTTTTCATTTTGTAAACTCTCAATTCTCTTTCTTTTTCCATTTGAATCATTTCTAGATTTCTATCTTCAAGATCACTAATTCTTTCTTCCATCTGGTCTGCTGTATTTCCTAGGCTCTCTAATTCATTCTCCATCACATTTATTGAGTTCTTCAGCCTCAAAATTTGTTTGTTTCTTTTTTTATAGCTTTAATCTCTTTAGTAAAGTACTTCTTTTGTTTGTCGGTTTTATTCCTGAGCTCATTAAACTGCCTTTCTGAATTTTCTTGTAGCTCATTGAGTGTTTTTCAGAACTGCAGTCTTGAGTTCTGTCATTTAACTCTCAGTCTTCCATGTCTTTGAGTTTGTTTTCTGGAGACTTTTCATTTTCTTTTTAGCTACCTTGTTAACTTGGTTATTCATGGTACTTAATGGATTATTTCACTGCTTGGGGATTTGAGGTATTGAAATCTTTAAGTATTCTTTTACTTTTAACATTTAGCAGATTAGTAAGTAGAAGTCTTTATTTTGTTTTCCAGTAGATGGTGCTATAGCGCAAGTTTTTCTTTTCTGTTTCTGTACTGCTGGGACTTCTGGGATCTTGGTGAGGCAGTGTTGTTTGGGCTATGGAAAATGCTCCATATTCCCCGAGGAGGTGGGCATCCCCTCTGTGACCAGGCGATTTTGGTCTCATGGCAACAACCCCATAGTAGAGTGTGGTGGGCAATGGGGCTCTGGACCTATGAGCTCCCAGTGCTGCCTCCTTATAACCAACCAGAAGCTGCCAGCCACATAGTACTATCTGAGGTATCCTAGCTGCCTCTAACAAGTTCCTTCATAACAGTTGGGGATGTGGGGGAGGAAGGGTAAGGAATGAGTGGGTAAGGGAGGCAGGTTCACTCATCTGTGGCTTTCTTTTTTCTACTGGGTTTAGCCACAGTGTGTACCAGCCACTCAGGCTGCAATGTCGCTTCTGTCTCTCTGATCCGCTACAGGCTGCTAAGTGAGGGCAATCATCTGACACCTCCTTTGCTACTAGGTCAGCTAGAGCCGGGTGGGCAATGGGAATGGTGTTGGTTTGCATGACTGCAGCTTTATTTTTTCTCTGGCAAAAAAAAAAGGCAGCTGATTAATCTCAGCTACTACACCTTTGCACAACGTCTCACCCCTGTCACTAGGCTCAGCTGCAATGTGTACCCGCCATTCGGGCTGGAATGCTGACTCTGCCCCTTTGGCACTTTCTTGACTGCCAAGTGAGGGATACAACCCGACCCGCCACTGCTGCCCCATCAGCTGGGGTCCACAGCCAGCACTGGACTGCGTCTGCACTCTCATCTCTGTCCTTCCCCCTCCTATCTCCCCTGCTCACTTTGATATGCTCACCTTCAGATTTCTCAATGCATTGATCTCTCACACATTCGTGTGTTAAGCAGGGTATCCTTTTTTGAATTATAATTGTCCCACTTGTAACTTTAAAGGGCAGCCCAAGAGGTCATCTTACTCCACCATGATGCTGACATCACACAAACACTATCCTTCATAAGGATGTCTTCTGATTTCAAATGTAGCACTTCTAGAGAACACCAAAGCCAAATTTTGTAACGATTAATACTTCTGGACCTAACAGTGAATTTTCATCAGTCAACCTTTATCAGATAGTCCAGGGAGAATATATTGTTGTCTTAAAGAATTTTAATTATTTCTATTTGTGAGTACTGAAGAAAATGAAATTAAAGAATTTCAAGAAATAAGGAGAATACTGTTTCCAGCCAATTCATGGTGTAGCAGATCTCTGGAATCTATGATTCAAAGGCAGAAATCTAAGTAAAAATAATACCGATATGCTCCGTGGGACTGCCGCCATGCCACCATCATGGACACCAGCTGTGTGCAGCCTATCAAGCCAGCCAGAGTCATCAAGGTGCTGGGCAGGACAGGCTCAAGAACAGTACAGTGCATGCTGTACTCGTGGAATTCATGGATGACGAGCCGCTCTATCATCCACAACTTGAAAGGCCCACGCGTGAGGGCAACGTGCTCACCTTATTGGAGTCAGAGTGAGAGGCTCCAAGGCTGCACTGAATTTGTGTCTGGGTCCTGGATGTCTGGGTCCACCACTTGGCCCATGGGGCCGATCTTTGACTGTTAATAAAGCATTTATGTTGTACGTAAAAAAAATACATCGATATCGCATTCACTTGTATTACAAAGCAATAAGTATACTTAGCATTGGATGTTAAGAAGTTTTTAAAATATTCTGAATTTTAGCACGTACTTGGATGAAGCCAGTCTGAAAGTTTAGGAAGGGTCATATCCTGAGACATAGATAGGCATTCTTGGTTCTCTGCAGCAGGATGGGAGACAGGAAATACCAGAGTGGAGAATTAGAACTGCCCTCCAGGATCACAGGGGTGCAGATGGGCAAGGGTTGGTCTACCTGCCAGAATGCTATATTTGAAGCCTATGGTGACAGCTATTTAGGTACAACATAGTAGTTATGTTTATTGCCATATAACACACACACCACCCAAATAATATGTGTGCGTGTGTGTGTGTATGTGTGTATATATATATATATATATATATATATATATATATATATAATCATATAGCTAACCTAACATATATGTATAATCATATATATGTATATAAACTACTCTGATTCCAAAGCACTCTGTGAAATTTGTTGGCTAATAAGTAAAAGTGAGATTCAATGATTAGTAGTCACTAAGCTGAAAAATGTTATGCATACTATAAATAATTATATAGAAATATTGAACACAGACTAAATTATACAAAGTTATGAAATAGCAACAAAGTTAGCAAAATAGTAGGTTAGCTTAATGGTACACACAATTTCATTTCATCTTAATGTATTTCTTTTCCGTAATATCTAATCTACCCCAGATTCATTTCTTACATTATTTAAATATTATGCTAATTTTATGAAATGCTTTAGATCTAAGTAAATAGTATATATTGGGACGACCTAAACGAATAATGCACCTAGAAAGATTGGGTAAAAGTTAGAAATGTTCTGCCAGTCTGCCATTTGCTGTCAATCTGTTCATGCTAGTGGACCACAGTAGGGCAAATAGAGAAGCCTTTTCTCCTTGTTGGCTGAACGATAGAACACAAATGTCGTAGTATAGGTGAGTTGCAGGTACTGCAGCTGCTTGCTTATGCATTCATCAAAATGCTTGCTTGTTTTATTCTGCTTTTCATTTTACTTGCTCTGTCTGTATATATTTCATATGCAATCAAATTTAATTTATATTATGAATTACTTTTCAGTCACTACCATCGCCTGTATATATAACTTTATTTTTCAGGAAATATGTTGCTTTGTTGTCTATAATATACCACTATTCATTGATAGCAATATATTTACTTTTAGCTATATGATTTTATATTTTATTTACAGAGTTGGTACACATTATTGAACATCTAGTATTTATGATTTCATAGTTCCATTTTATATGTATAAAATCAGTATACTTTATGTGTCAAATAATCCTTTTCCCTAAAATCTACTCTAAATTAACTTTCAATGCTTCTATGTAAAAGAGTACATAAAACTTTTTCAAACAAAATTGGGAGATACCATACAACCTGCAATATAGTGATTATAACAATAATGTTAACTGCCATGAATGAGTACTAAACAATTTATATCTGTTGACTCATTTAATATTTTGAATGACATCAGGATTATCCAATGCAGGGTAATTGTGTGTCACAGCAGATGGATGACACCATGTAACAAGGAGTCCAGGAACAGTCAATATTTGGGAATCCTACTAGCCAGGCTGACAGTGGCATTGGTACACCGAAGTTGTTCTTTTTAAAATAAGCCTGCAGAACAAACCCACATATCCGTAATTAATTTGAATTTACTCGTGACCCCACTAGCAAATGTATTAAATTATTATGAACATCTTTATAAAGGCAATGTCCTTGCTGAAGGCACAAGAAAGAAGGAGAGAAGGAGGCTAGATGTGCTCACTTGAGGTGTAGCTTGTCATGAGGTTTCCTGATTCGGGTAGGGAGTGGGTATTGTGCGGCAAAATGTTGGATATAATATTTCCCTTTTTTCATGGGAGAAGTGAGAGCTGTTTTGTCTACGCACCTTCCACATGGTAAATTTGTATCTTTCTCCCTGTATATACATATAGTTCCAGCTAATCTAGTGTGTAAACCTATAAACTCAATAGATCAAACTATAGTATCAAACACAGCCTAAAACAGATGTGTTTATATAAAATAAATATAGATGTATGATGTTTGTATCAATATGTAACATTTAGTATTGGAATAAAGTTTAGTCCCCTTGGTATACAAAGATTAGTAAAATTTCATCCCTTTTTCAAGGGTTGGTGAGCTGATTGGGGTCACAGATTAACAGGTGATATAACAATATATATGAGCAATAGGTGCAAAGTGACACACTCACAGGCTCCTAAGGGGCCCAGATGGAGGAGCGTCCTCAGCCACATTAGCCTTTTCACAACCTCTTCAGAGTCCAAAGCCAGAGGGCAGGGCGAGGGGGAGGTGGCATGAAAGACTGCCAAAGCAGTGCTTTCAGGAGATGGGACAGAAGAGGAAGCAGTTTTGTGCCCTTCAAATTAGACAGTCTAGATGCTTGCCTTTTTTACCTCTGTGTAAAATGACTCTTTCTCAGTATATTTACAAGTAAAATCACTTTGGATTTTAAGTTTATCGAAGACCAGGATCGTGTCATTCTAATGTGCACTGCACAGCATAAGACATAGAACTGTGCTGAAACAGTGCATAACAAATGATTTCTGGGGATGACAGAGATGTTTCCAGGCAGGACTGTCCTCAGGCCAAATTCTGAAGTATCTATATGTTACCTGGCCCCTGCCCCTAATTCCTTGCCTTTTTGTACTCATTCTCTCCCCAGTACCGGCCAGTATGCTGCCTTCCTTCTTCTCAGAGCGTCCATGCGTTGGGCCTCACCCAGGCCTGGCACCCTGGCCAAATCCCCTTTCCAAATTAGCCTTCTCCTCCCCTCTCCTGCCTGTCAAACTCCCTCTCTCTCATCTAACCACCAGGAGGACAGATATATATGTGATTTAACTTACACTAATGTATAAAAGCCCAAATTGCTGGTTTATTATACCAGCTATCGTAAAAAAAATTTTTAAAAATTAATTTTTAAAAGAACTTTTAAATTCCAATAAGTAAAGGTCACTTCAGCTGAGATTGTTTTCTTTTTGTTCACCTGCCCTCTCAAATTGTGCCCTCAGGAAACTGCTTCTCTACCGGAGTTAATTAGCATTGACCCTTGGATGCATTCGTAATGTTCAAGTGCCCCTGGAGCAAAAATAATCTCACTTCACATAAAACACTCCTATTGTGTGTGCACAGCCCCTACTGAAGACTACAAAAGACTGGAATCTGAGCTTCTGGGTCCTATCATTCCTCTCCCCTCCATCCCAGACCCCCAGTCTAAACCACCAGTATCTTGGGCATCGATGATTTCAATAGTCACCTAACTGGCTCTCTTCCCCAGTTCTCACTCTTCTACAATTTTTTCTCTACCTAGCTGCCAAAGCAATTGTAATAACTTAATTCAGACAATCTTTTTCACCTGTTTAAAATCCTGAATTGGCTTCCCATTGCACATAGAATTATTTTTCTTCCTAGAGGATAAGATTTCATTATCTTACAAATAAACCTAACACTGAACAGGTAAAGAAACACTGAACAGGTAAAGTACCAGTGTGGAGGCCTGGTGATGAAAGGATGGAGGGATCCACTTTGTTTCCCCCATGTCCCCAGACTGGAAAGATATTTCTATTACACAGGAATAAGGGCAGCTGACATACTCAGCAATCTATTCTGTAGATGCTCTGAGCTAAGGCATAGAAAATCTTACCGGGTGGGGTCTGTGTAGGACAAGGAACTAGGCTTAAAGGCTTTAAATGACCAGCCCTCGCCTGCTCCTCTGCCCTCCTTCCCCACCTCTCTCCTCACCTTGCTCACTGCATTCCAGCAATGTGGTCTTTTTGTTCTTTGTACAGGTACAGCACAGCTTTCTTTAGAGCTTTTAGCTTTGTCATGGAATATTCTTTTACCTGGAATATGCTTCTTAGAGATTGTCCCATAATTGGTTCCCTCACATCTTTCTAATGTAGGTCAACAGTCACTTTCTAATGCAGGTCAACAGTCAACCCTCCCATTCCATCACACGGCCTTGTTTCGTTGCCTTCCCAGCACTTATCACTATCTGACAAGATCTCCTTTCATTTTCGTTTCCTCAACACATTCACTGAGTGCCCGCAGTGGGCACCATCTTATGCACTTGGGTTATACTAGGGTACAAACAGACAAGCTTCCTGCCTCACAGAGCTTACAGATCTTGTCAGTCCTGTTGTTTGCTGATTTATTGTCAGCCTCCCCCATTAGAATATAAGCTGCATGAGAGGAAGGACCTTGTTCAGCCTTGTTCACTGCTTTATTCCCAGAGCCTAAAACAGTGCCTGGCACATCATTCAAGATCAATCAATATTCGCTGATAAATAAACAAATGTTTATATTTTTATTAGGGTACATAAAACAACATTTTAATTTCCTGGTGTTGTGATAAAGTTAATTCATTCAGTCGCTACTTAATTATAAAAAATGAGGCAAATAAGAAACCTAATTATTAATTATTCAAATCATTACTGTTGGGGTGATCTAAAATCCATCATTTTCCCAGTAGCACTGAGGGGTCCTCGGCTTTTTCCGCTGACGAGGTAAAGAATTATAGATCAGTGAGATTTAGAAAAAGTAAGATTAAAGTCTTACTTTAAGACTGCCACTTCAAGAGAGAAATGGGCTGTACCAAAGACGGCTGTATCTCTGTGGAATTTAGGGTATGTGTCTTATATTGACTTCTGGATGTGTGTTTATAGGGATAGTGCTAGATAATTGGTATGTGAGGTTATTTTGATTGACATTTAGCTGTTATATAACCCTTTGCTTACTGTTCATGCAGTTACCCAGAATTCAGTCTGTTATAATTATATTCATGAACTTCTGGGCACATGCATAATTTTTATAAAGATGGTATAACAAAGCTAAGTTTACGGGAAGGTTAGGGTAATACTAACTGCACAAACACTTGTGCCCAGAGCAAGTCAGCATCTATTTTATGGCTTTTCACTCCTTTATGCCTCGAGATGTAAGGATAATTTATAACCATAAAATGGGGGTTCCAGGGAAGTCCTAAGGGAGGTCTTTGAGAGGGGCCTTCATGCCCTATTCATGTCTACCTAACTACTTAACAAAATGATCAATGATAACAATAATTAGCATTTATTGATCATTTACTATGTGTCAGTCACTGTAATAAGTGCTTTATATGTATTATCTCATGTTGTCTTTACAAATTCCATGACCATTTTCCCTTTTTAAGATGAGAAATTTGGGGCTAAAAGAAGCTGTTCACCCAAAAAACAAACCCATAGATACAGACAACAGTATGGTGGTTACCAGAAGGGGAGGCGGGTAGGGGAGGACGAATTGAGTAAAGGGGGTCAAATATATGGCAGCGATTCTCCACAGCAGGAAACTAGACTTTTGATGGTCAGCACAGAATACACAGCTATCGAATTATAATGTTATTAACCATTAACATTATATGTAATGTTATTAACCATTGTTACTTCAATAGATTTTTTTTTAAAGTTGTTTACCATCACAAAGCCAAAAGATCGGAGAGCCAGGCTTCAAGGACAGGACAGTTCAACTCCCGAGTCCATGCTTTCAGCTTTCTCTCTGTGCTACCCCTCCACACGTCCACATTCACAGCACAAAGAATGTCTACTTTACTCAAAGGCTCCCTCTACCACCCTCTGAATAAACTCATCACTCTCAGCAGGGCCTGTGGGACCGTTGGAGATCAGCCCTGTTTCTTTGCTACCCTCCTCTATTATGCTCACCTCCTACCCTGCACTGAATCACTGTGATGCCCAGACTTTGCCACGCTTCTTTCCCCTCCTTGCAATTGTATGGTTTGTTTCCTTCTTTGAAACTCCTACTCATAGCTCCTATTTCTACTTCAAGACTCAGCATTCAACTCCTTCAGATGCCCTTCTTGGTTTTCTGAGCTGAGTTATGTGCCCTTACCTCATTGCTCCCTAGCACCTTGAACACGCCTCTATAATTCTCAATGGACCGTCTTCCTTCACTGTAGTACAAGGAGATGAGGCTTTGCTTTTTAAAATTTATTTATTTTAATTAGTTTCAATTATACAGTACATTGGTTAGACATCTATATAGTTCATAAAATGATCCACCAATTGCTCTCTCCCTCCCCTGACCCTCCGCCTAACCAACATTTCAATGCTAACTGCATTTCCTATGCTGTGCTTGTGACCACCCATCAGCTACTAATTTGTATTTCTTTAACCCTTCACCCCATTCTCCCAGTCCCCCAAACCCCTTCCCCTCTGTTCGTCACCAAATTGTCCATTATATTCGTGAATCTGTTTTTGATTAGTTTGTTCTTTTTATTCCTTAGATTCCACATATAAGTGAAATCATATAGTGTTTATCTTTCTCTGACTTAAATAGATTCTAGGTCCATCAAAGCAATATCTTTTTCCATCCCCTTCCTTTTAGTCTATGTGTGTCTTTTAATCTGAAGTGAATCTCTTGTAGGCAGCATGTAGGAGTCCTGTTTTCTTATCCATTCAGCTTCTCTATCTTTTAGTTGGAGCATTTAATTCTTTTCCATTTGAGGTACTTATTGATAGAAATGTAGTTGTTACCATTCTTTATTCCTGTTTTGATACATGTTTTTTCTTCTTAAAAAAAGGTCTTCCAACATTTCCTATAATACTGGGTTGGTGGTGATAAATTCCTTTAGCTTATTTTTGTCTGTGAAGCTCTTTATCTGTCTTTCAACTCTAAATGATAGCTTGCTGGATAAAGTATTCTTGGTTGTAGATACTGGGTTTTCACTATGTCGAATATTTTTTGCCAAGCCTTTCTGTCCTGTATAGTTTCTTTTGAGAAATCAGCTGCCAGTCTTATGGGTGTTCCCTTGTAGGTAACTATCTGCTTTTCTCCTGTTGCTTTTAAGATTCTTTCTTTGTATTTAACTTTTGGCATTTTAATTATGATGTGTCTTGGTGTGGGCCTTTTGGATCTCTGATTTTGGGGACTCTCTGAGCATCCTGAGGTTTTATGTCCATTTCCTTAACCAAGTTAGGGAAGTTTTCCATCATTATTTCTTCAAACAGCTGTTCAACATCTTGATTTTCTTCTGTTATTTAGAGCCTTAATAGTGTCCCATATGCTCCTTAAATTATTTATATAGTCTTGGCATCTTATCTCTTGCCATTATGATTGCATGTCCTTGGCTTTCTCATCCTCTAGACAGGGCATTTGATCCTTTTCTTTTTCACTTTGTTTATCCCCTTGTTTATTCCATTTAATATACTTCGCATCTCAGATAATGTGTTCTTCATTTCTGACTGGTTCCCTTTTATAATTTCCATTTCCATTTTTATGTTTTTTATCTCTTTGGTGACGTTATCACTGAATTTCTCTCATATGTTTTCTGCTTCTTTGTCTTTCCATTTTGCCTGCCTTTCTGTGTCTGTTTCTATATACTAAGCAAAGCTCCTAAGTCTCCCAGTCTTATTAGTGTGGATTTGTGAAGTAGGTGTCCAGTGGCACAGTCCTGAGAGGGGTTCAGCTACAGGCCAAATTTAGCCCCAGCCTATGCCCCTCAGGGCCACCTGTTAGGATTCAACAAGCAATCCACAGATGTTGTGCTTATACATCTATAAAGCCACACCAGAAACCGAGGCCAGCTGCCTTCAGTGTGAAAGGAGCACCTGACTCGCTGAGGATATACCTGGATGTGGCTTGGGTGGGGCCGTGAGTTAGGGGAGGCAGGGTTTCAGGGCATCCTCTGGGTGGAGCGACCTCTGTTATCCAGTTTGATGACGTCTCAGTTATGGTGGTGCTGTGTCCGTGCACTGGGAGGAGGGAGGACTCAACGAGGAACAATGGATATCACCCGTACTTCTGTACAGAGTGGGTCTCGCATAGGCCCTCACTCCGACAATGTCTCCCTATAAGTCCCTGGTGTCCCCCTGTGAGCAGTCAAATCTGCACTGGTGCTCAGAGTGAGCAGGTCTGACACTGGGAAAGTCTGCTCATGGACACGGCCTCTTTAAGACACATCTGCCACTGCCACAGCCTCCGTCTCACTCAGCTGCTCGAGGCTGGACAGCCTCGTTCTACCTTCTGCCATTGCAGGAGGATTTCTTGGATTTCTCCCTAGTTGTATGGCTTGTTCATCCAGATCCCAGGCCATTTTTCCTTGCTCTTTGCTCCTTGTTTTTGTCACAACTTTGATTTGGTTGCCAGAAGGATGAACAGAGCCTCTATCATCTATGCCATTCTTTTTCCTCTCTGAGGCTTTGCTTTCATCTCCAAATTTCCAGTGCTTAGCACAAAGCTTAGAGTAGAAATGCTAAATGATGGATCTTCATTTGAGGATTAGCTGAATGCCACATTTTAGCATTTCACACTTGGTGGGGAAGAATCCTATTATAAAGAGAGTTTAGAATGTAACATGTAGAATCGTCACTGGCACAATCACATGGAGCATATAAATGGTGGCTGTGAAGCAGAGATATTGGGTGTGGTGTGGTGGCAGTAGGGGTGGTGCTTGGAGTATCAGTTGGTAGAACCATACCTTTCCCCCCATCCTCATTCCAGAAGACTTATTCTACTCATCCAGCTGGAAGAAGGGAAGCTGAGATTTTTCCTTCAAGCATCTGACTCCAGACCTTATGCTAATCTCTAAGATATGTTGCCTCAAATTTACAGGGCCTTCCAAAGAATGAATGCATCCTTTATCTGTGTATTTTTTTAGTGGTTTGTCTAGAACAATCAGTTTTCTAAAACCACCTTTTAAATATTTATAAATGGCTGTGTTTAGTGACACTTATAGAAAAATTAAGTAATTTACCCAAGTTTACACAACTATTAATAGAGCAATTTGCCTCTAGACCCTGTTCTCTTAACCACTAGAATATTTTGTCTTAAAAACAATTCAGCCATTCAATTATTTTTTCTACAATTACTTGTTGAGCTCCACGATGTGCCAGCAACTGTTCCCAACCAGCAATGTTTGGTAGAACTTTCAGTGATCCGTATCTGTCCTGCCCAATATGGTAGCTACTAGCCACATGTGGCTATTGAGCACTTGAAATATGGCTAGAACAAGAAGCACTGGATTTTAGATTTATTTTATTGTAATTAAGTTAAGTAGCCACATGTAGCTACGGGCTGCCAAAGTGGAAAGTATAATTCTCGACATTAGGGAAACATAAGTTAAAAACAAAGGTCCTTGCTCTTATGGAGTTTACATGCGAGAGTGAAGGTAGAGGTGAGAGGAAGAGACAGACAGTAATGAGAAGCATAATAAATAAGTAAATTATATAAGGAGGGGCTGGGTGGCATTTTAAAATAGGGTGGTCAGACCAATCTTAGAACTTTAGGATCCTGTGGTTATGATAATTCAGTCCGATCCAGTTTCAACTCCACTTCCTCTCCTCCCTTTCCTCTTGAGAGTTCAGTTCCTTGAGGATGGGGCAGGAAAGAAAGGCTTCCCTTTTGAACTGGCCTTGGTCTGGGTCCATCTGATGCTGGTGGTTTCTGCCAGGGTGAGGGCTCCTCAGAGACGGTGGTGTGGAGTTTTCTAGGGGATAGTGTACCAGTTCACTCCATGAAGGAGTACCCCCTCATATGAGGTCAGCTGTGTTTCTCTTCTGTCATTAGCCCACCCCAACACCCTCTTTGGGGAGGGTATACCCCCTCCTTTGCTTCCCTGGGAAGCTCCAGGGCTCCTCCCCTTCCTGTGGCCTGGCTGTTCTTCCCCAGGCCACTATCCCAGGTGGCCAAATCTCCCCACCTTCAGAAGTCT
This sequence comes from Pteropus medius, assembly GCF_902729225.1. Lineage (NCBI taxonomy): Eukaryota > Metazoa > Chordata > Mammalia > Chiroptera > Pteropodidae > Pteropus > Pteropus medius. The sequence goes on along the minus strand of NW_024350325.1, from coordinate 10,809,659 downwards.
CTGTGTGAGAAATAGGCACTAATCCTCATGTCTATGTGACCCCTATACTCTAGCCATCCCAAGATACACACTATACTCTCTTCCTCATGCTCATCTCTCCCTGGACTGTAACTGCACCATGGAGCATGCTGGCTTGGAAAGAGAGCTATTCTCTTTGATATTTGGTAATGCAAGCCCTGTACTCTCTCCGCCCCACTATAGTCTCTGCCTGTGACTAGTGACAAATATCTCCTCCCACCCACCTAATCAATTCTTCTCCCAGTACCAGCTGTGGTAGCAAAGCCTGGGCAAGGAGGGTCAGGCTGATGGATGATGAAACTGTGGGTTCCTCTTGGTTAACTTGACAAGGTGTTATTAACACACTCGTAGTGGCTCTCTCAAGAATGCATGGTGCTTAGCATCTCTTCCCCTAAGCTTTCAGCCTTAGCACCAGTTTGGGACAAGAGAAATCCTACTCAGCATTCTTAAACTTTTTGGTGTTAAATCACAAGTATAATTTTAAACTATTTATTAAATAATCAATATATACAGTCTCCTTGGGGGGGAATATAAAGACCTCTTTTGGCTGTCCTGTTTGATTCATAGAAGGAGATTCTCTATAAGAGGACAGTGTTACACTTCAAATCAACCACTCACCACAGAGACCAAAATACATGAGAGAAGAAGACAAATCTAAGAACTGTAGGGTTGAGACAGCCTAGCATGATGATCGCCATGATGATGATGGCCTGCTCTGGTTAATAGTGACCAGACTAGGAACTATTCCTCCAGATTCAATGGTGAAGATATATATTTAGTCCCTGAGCTGATGGCAGCACTTCTTTGGCAGTTCAAGCTGAATTTAAGTGCTTCTTGCTTCTGAAAACTTGAAGGGATATTTCTGATTGCTGTCAGATATAAAGATGAGAAATGAAAAAAGAACCTGAAGGATAAAATTTATTCATATGATACTTTTGATATGTTTGCATTTCTAATATAATAGAACCAATTTTAAGTAGATTTTATAGCTTCTAATAATCATAATAGAAAAAAGGCAAAGAGAACTGGTCTTTACAGCTTTTGTTTATAGTTTTATTTATAAAATGCTTGTCATGCTTACTTTGCATTATTAATTTGGTAAGTGTGAAAGATGTGCAAGTGTGCTAATACTTTTCATTTGTTTTACTATGAGATAGATTATTGTTCGTTCAATTTCTCAAGCCACATTTTAGTACCAATTTCAAAACCAGTTTTGGTATCACATCTAAAGGAAGGCATCGTCAATGAATGTGCATGTGGCTCTAAGAGTTAGTAACTGAATATTTCCTGTATTTAAAGCAAATTAACCTTTAGAAAAGTATCCATTGTAGATAGGTCCACATGTGAGAAATCACACGTGTGCACACACACACACACACAAGAGAAAGAACCATATACATTTGCAACTTTAATACTGGTAAATTCTACAACAGTGATGCAATCCAACAGGTTTATCCAATGATTCATTTCAACATATAGTACCTAAAACCCACCACGGACAAGGCCCAGGGCCAGGCAAGAATTAAGCCACAGCTCCTGTATCTCAACAGGGGACACAGAGCAGATTCTGGACTAGGCCCTGAAAGCTTAGCAAGTGGCTCCTCCCCAACTCAGGTCTCCTCTCCCAGCAGTCCCAACCTTATGCTCCAGGGAGCCAGACGGCCACATTTCCCAAATGCGCTGCCCTGATGCATTCCTCCAAGCCTTTGCGCCATTTCCTTGGACAGGAACTCTTGCTCGGTCTGTCTGGAGTGGGCATGAGTCATGTTTTCTGGCTGCTTAGCATTGTTTGAAACCCTTGCCTATGTTCAGAGAACTTCCTAACAATGAATCCTGTCTCTCCAAAACAGAAGTCAGAAATCCCAGCCCCCTTTGCAGATCAGGGTATGGGCAAGTGACTCAGGCTCCAACCATCAGCTTTGTCTACATGAGATATCAATTTGGAAATGAGCAATATAAAGCAGTAGGCATGACATGGAAGTGGCTTATAAGGCAGAGGTGGTAGGAAAGTTAGCCAGTTTTGGAAGAGCAGGAGCTACAAGACTGAAGCTCTGGCATGAAAAGGCAGCAGTACCAACTCACAGCCTAAGCAGCTTCCACAGTTGACCTGGGCCTGGGGACTTGTTTTGAAAAGTTCTTCAGGGTGCCTCATTTCCCCATTCAGCAATCAAGAGCTTACCCATTGTCTTTTTAATCAACTCCTTTTGTGCTCCAGAGTTAGCCTCCACTGATTGCAACTAAGAGCCCTGAGTCATGCTCAACAGACTTTCATTCTCTTAAAAAAGGGTCATTTACCTTTCAAAACCCACCCTGATATGGGGGTCTCCTGGGGACTCCCCCGAAACCCTCTTTTCTATCCTTTCCTCACACCCTTCCCTGGGATGCCACACTACCCATGCCCCTCTTGCCACATGCCCTCCCCAAATTACATTTATTTGTTTCTTCCTTCTCTACTTGGACTGAGGTTTCTTTGAGGCTAGCCATTGTCTCTTTCATTTCTAGCACTTAGTTTGGGTTGACAGAGCCTAGCATGTGATCGGTATTAAATGAAAGTTTGTAATTGATATGAATCAGTGATCTGATTGGCTTAGGAGAACCAGGGATCAGGAAAAGGCATGTAAGGTGGCCATGGCTAAATAAGTCTTGGTCAATAGTAGGGATTTAGACAGGCAGGATTGGTTGGGATCATCCGATCTATATTGACATGTAATCTGCCTTTAAAAATGATTATATCCCTAAGCACTTCCCCATATCCTTAATTCGCCGTAGGGGACATTCGTGATTATGCAACAGAACTCTGCTTCCCTACACCACCGGGTCTGCAGTGGTGATGTCTCAGGGACAGGGTGCCTCTTCCTCAGTCTCAAGGGCCTATATCGTCATTGGTTTAAACTAGATTTGACTAACCAGTGGCCTGCCAGCGAAATCTAGCCTGCCACCTCTTTTTGCATGGCTGTGAGCCTTGTAAAATATTTTCTAGTTTTTTTTTGACAATTATTTAAGACCTTTAGTAACAGGTGCTTGCAGTTTGTTGACTTTTTTTTTTAATGAAATTGTAAACTTTTACTACAAATTAAAAATGAATTTCTTAAAATTCTCACCTTGACCAGATATGAAACAATTTAAAAATCTTTAAAAATGTATTGAGGAAAACCAGGCTTAAAAAAAAAAAAAAAGTTTGTCATTACCAAAAAAGAGATATCTTTAGGTAAAACAAACAAACAAAACCCATGTTGCAGTGATAATGCAAGTAGTTCTAGTTATCTGGACAACAGGTACAAAAGCAAGCACTTACGGTCTTCAGCTCCAATCTTTTGCTCATTTCTTATTGCTGGACCTTCATATTTATTTCTTCTTGTTGGATGACTAAACCTGGCGATGGTAGAGACAGTAAGCGGGCGTTTACTCAGCCCTGCCCTGCTCAGCCTCAGAGCAGAATTCTCAGTTGGTGGATGGGCTGTTTTGTCTCTGCCATCCTGTGGTTTAGGGGTTTCTGGACATCTGCGTCAGTAACCGAAGCTATGGCGGTATCGATGCTGAGGTGGCTGCTCACCTTGGGTCTCATCAACTTGATTTTCCTTGTGCTCTTCATGGCTGTCTGTGGTGAAGAGGCCCCCGCAGAATCAAGGTCTATAGCCGCGATACGTACTCTGTCTCACTGGTCTACTTTGTTCCTCTGCACCCCGGCCGCCAGCACCCTGCATCGCCTCTCCCTGCAGAGCAGAGTGGAATGTTGCAGTCGAGGCCCACAGGGTCTCCGTCAGTAGTGAGGTGGGAACTGTCGCCTGTGGCAGGGCTGTTGGGCCTGGCCTTCGGAGGGCTCTCGGATCCCTCATCCTCTCCCCCATTCTCACGCTCTGGTAGTACCGGGGGTGATTGCGTGGCCCCCGCACGTGGGCAGTGTGTCTCATGGTTACAGTCTGCTGCGCATTCACGCCTGCGCTGGAACGCCACCGGGGCTAGTGACATTTGCCGCCTCTGCACCCTTTTCTCCTCCAACATCAAACTCCAGAGTTGAAGGTACTTCCTGGGGTCATCCTTCTTCAGGGCATTCTGGTGCACAACTACATCTGCCTCGATGTCCTTCCTGTTGATGAAACCATATCTGTTTCTTATGTTGAACCATTTTACGTCCCCAAACCGTCGTTGTGATGACCTCTTTGTCCCCGCTGGCAGGCACCTATGATAAGGCTGCTGGTGGTGGTGCCCTGCTTGGTGTTAGCAGCCCTGAGGGCGGGAGCAGCAGAGGGGTGGGGCCGGTGGCTGCTGGGTTTCTGCATAGCTGCTCGCGGCTGTGGTAATGGTGGAGCTAGGCTAGAGGTGGCAGTGGGGCTGCTCAGGGCTCTCTGGGGGCTGCTCTCCACTCACGATGAAACTCCTTTACAATTTTAAATGGTTGGAAAAAAAATTTTTAAAGAATATTTTGTGACAGGTAAAAATTACATGAAATTCAAATTTCAGTATTCATAAAGTTTTATTGGCACACAACCACATTTATCTATTACAGTGTCTATGGCTGCTTTTGCTTGCAACAGCAGGAAATGAATAGATGTGAGATCACATATTCTCCAAAGCCTAAACTATGTACTAGCTGGTCCTTTTCAGAAGTTTACTGACCCTTCTCCTAAACCAATTATGGTAACTATATTCTCTTCTCAATGTTTATGTTTTGGGGAGCATGAGACTGGGCCAATAAAATATAACAGACGGTTTGACAGATGGCTTCTGGAAAAGGCTTTTTCTTCTCTGATAAAAAGGAGATATGGGATAACGCTTACTTTCTGCCTTTGGATGTTGCATGTGAGAATGTGATAGAGCTACAGCAGCCACTTTGTGATCATGAGGGAAAAGTCAAGAGAATCACAGAGAAGCTGACCCAGATACTTTTGAGCTGTTAAATTAACCAACCCTAGAAATTTATACCTCTATATTTCTTTTTGTATTTAAAATAAATATACTAATACTTGAACATTCTGTTACTTGCAGCCAAATATATCCTAAAGCATATGATTTAAGAAAATGATTTTTAAAATTATTGCACAGTATTTCCTCTTATTAAAGATCCATTAAGTTTAAACAATTTATGGGCATTTCCCCTAACTCTTTGCTATTATAAATTATGTCCTTTTAAAAAACATAATTTTACAAATTTAAACCTAAGGCTCATGATATGTTCAGATCAGTTATTAAAAAGCTGCTAAGTAAAAGAACTTGGGTAAAAGGTACAAACTTCTAGTTGTAAGATAAACACTAGAGATGTAATGTACAACATGATGGCTATCACTCACACTACTGGATATATAGGAAAGTTGTTAAGAGTAAATCTAAAGAATTCTCATCACAAGGAGAAAATTTTTTTCCTTTTTTATTTCTTTTTATTGTATCTATGTGAAAAGATGGATATTAGCTGAACTTACTATAGTGATCATTTCACAGTATATGTAAAACAAACCATCATGTTGTATGCCTTAAACTTATACAGTGATATATGTCAATTATTTCTCAATAAAACTGGAAAACAAACTGAAATTGCCTCCCTTTAAAATACTGTCCTAACAACTCTTTCATGGGATACTAACTACCCCCTTATTCCACATAGACAGAAATCCAAATCCATATTCATTTCCAATACAAACTCTACCTGATTCCAAAAAAAAAAAAATTGAGTTTTCAATGAAAGTTACATCAGTAGCCAAGAATATTCAATGGGAGTCAAAATTATGTAATCAAAGCATTTCCCCCTTTTTCTCATTAATTAAAAGTACTTTGAATCAGAGATAATTTATGTTTTTGAATATTTGCAATTCCAATTAACACTTTGTTAAAACATGCCCACATGGGTATCAAGGCCAAAATCTTTCAAGTGGCAAAATTATTTCTTTCAGTATCATTAACCAGTGCATTGTGAAATTCTGTTGAAATGGTAAAGGCTCCCTATTCCATGTCGCCACTCTGTCCCCTTACCTCTGACCTATGTCACACCTACCGCTTCATTACAGAGCCAGCTGCACTAATGTCTCTGGATTGTGCAATCTCAAGTGCAGCAAACAGCTACCTGAAGCAAAGAGATCAGTGCATTGACTTGTTTGTTGTTTTAAACCCAGGTCTGAAATACTTTTGGGTTGACCTACCTACACTGAGAGCAGTGATTAATCTAAAATTCTGTTTTCAAGATGCCATCAGATTCCGGGGGGGAATTACCCTTAGAACAAACTTTGCATGGACACTTTCATGATTCAGTGACAACTAATTAGTTCCTTGAGCCCCTGTGAGATGTTAAGCTTCTTGACATCTGTATACTTCTCTATTCCTAAAACAAAAATAGCAGAAAGAGCCACTGCTGTGAGGAATTTTAAACTGCTATGGAAATTTTATAAAATATTATTGAGAGAGATCTATTCCAGGAGAAAGAACTTTTGGTTCCTGCAAAATTCTTCATTTTAAGAGGAAGCCTTCTGGAAGGTATTACTGTATAGTGTAGTGGTTAAGAACACTACACTTTGATGAACAACTAGGATTGAACAAGAACTAGAATGGGACAGAACTTTGACAAATCTCAACTCTTAGTACATGTATAACATTGGACAAGTGACTTCATCCCTCTAAGCCTCAGTTTTTTTCACCAGCTTCATTCATACCAGCCATGGAGTTACAGCAAGCAAGACAGCAAGCAGAGGAAAAATGTATGAGAGTTTGTGCAAAAAAAAAAAAAAAAAAAGCAAATCCTGTAGATTAGAGGTTAAAAATTCGCAGGCAAGTTTCCTGGTTGCTCCTTAGTTTACAGAATAAATTGAGGCTGAGGGTTGCTAAGGAGAGGTAAAGGAGAGAAGAAATGTCGAAGGCTTGGGGAGAGTGATGAGAGTTTGGAACAGGCTTTGTGAGAGTAGGAGAGGAAGGGGCTAAAGAGAGACAAGACAAAGTATGGGGGAGGCGGAGGAGGAAATGACGGCTCAGCAGGATTGCCAAACAGTGATCTACAGTAGCACAGGGTGGATTGCTCCTGGAGCAGAGGAATTCAAAGGAAATGTAGTCACGTGATGGCTGGGAAGGACTCACTAAAAGTCAAACAGATTTTTAAGCAAGCATCCGGGCTCCAAGTCCAGAGCTCCTTTTAAGCTATAACAGGAGATCTGGGTCTGTCCTTAATTAGCTTTCCCTTGGGTCTATTTTCTAGTTTGCAAATATCTCTGGACCAGGTGATACTCAAAGTCCCTCAGTCCTCTAGAATGTTGTAACTGGATGTTCTGCTCCTGGAACTGCTTCTCATTAATTATGCTACACGCTACTTTACGCAAGTCATTGAAACTCCCTGACTTGTTTCTGTAATTGAATTATGTTCCAGAAGCTTGAGTTTTCAAGTGCTGGTCCTATGAACGCAGTCTTTATCTTGGTTTGATGCCCGAATTTATCAGTAGCTCTGAGATGTTCATAGCACCTCCTCCCTTGGGGCGAGTGGGGAGAAGGGATCTGTTCAGTTGTGCGTTCAAGTTAATCATTCACACAAGTCAAATCAAATATTTGTCATTGGACCGCACTGAACATCCCTTAACTACACTGCAGCAGTCCAACACAATATCCAAACAGGACAGAAAGTTGTAAAAGAAAATACCATGTTTAAAGTAAGAAAACATGGTGTAGAAATGAACCAAAGCAGACCCAAGGCCTTGACTGAGTGTTACATTGAGTAGCCCCCAGGAAAAGACCAAGACCCTTGACTGAGTTGATGTTAGCTGCGTCTTCGGGCTCTAGAGAAAATTCCTTTACTCCCAGCATACAACAGATTCCTTGAGTAGAGCTATTTAATAAACTGCCAGAGAGCCATAGATACAGCCTAAAAGATCAGAGAGGCCGACTTCGTTACAGTTTTTGTCCGTGGGATGCAGTTCGTTGAGGGAGGCAAAATGGGAAAAAAATTTTTTAACCGGCAATAAGAGAATTTTTCATTATTTCCTTTCCGGTAGTCGTATTCAATTATAATTTAAAATTAAGGCCTTGAGCCCCGAGTTCCAGCAAGATTAACCAGCCTAGAGACTTTTGTCCATCCTCCTAACACCCCACACCCGCCGCCCTGAGGTCCCATTTAGAGTGGAGCCTCACGGAGGGCCTCCGGGAACCTAGGGGAAGGAAAGCAACGGAGAAGCGGGGCCGCCCGCAGCTCCTGCAGCTCCTGCAGCCCCCGGCCGCGGCCCCGCGGCCTGCGCGGGCGGAGCGCGCCGCCGCACGGCGCCGACTTCCGCTTCCCGGCGCAGGGCGCTGCCGAGCCCCGCGGGGCCGCCTCCCCGGGGCGCTCTCGCGCGGGGGCGGGGCGGAGGGTAGGCCCACCGCCCACGGAGAGGGGAGCGGGCAGGGCCGGCGGCGGGACCCCAGCTGGACGCGGCGGTGAGCGCAGCCCCAGCCCCGCGCTCGCGGGCTGCGGGGAGCCTGCGGGGATCCTGCCGGGAGGGCGCGGGCGGGCTCGCGCGCCCGGGCGGCGCGACCTTCCCGGGCGGCCGGCGCGCCGCACACGTGCCCGGGGACCCGCAGGCGCCGCGCGCTGCTCGGGGTTCGCGGGGAGCCTCGGGCGGCGCGGCCTCCTCCTCGCGCCGATCACTGGCTGGGAAATGTCCTCCCTTGCCCTCGTCCCGTCGTCTGGCCTCCGGGCTCCGCGCCGTCTGTGTCGGAGCGCTGGGGAGGGCGGAGGCGCTGGTGAATGGAGGTCTCTTGCAGATTTCTGGGCAGTTAGCGTTCAGAGCCGGGAAAAGAAAGCTGGAACTCGTCTCCGTAAGGTGCCCCTGGTGCGGACGGGGATCCCAAGGCCCCGGGGTAGGAGCGCCCGCCTGCTGCTCAGCGGCAAGGCTGGTTTGCGTCCCAGCGCCCTTGCGCCCCGACTCTGGTGACTGCTGGCGGGAGGCTTCCTACCAAGCCAGCTTAGCCTGAAGCTAGATCTTCCCGTAGCAGCGTGTTACCTGGTGGAGAATACGGCCTCATCAGTTCTCCTACAACAGAAATTAAGTTCCCCAGGGAACAATTAAGATGTTTGGCCACCGCTGTTGTCTCCTGAAGTCGGACCCTGGTGTCCTTTTAAAGAGGGTTTTAGAGACGCTGAAATGATTCAGTTTTACATTCAGGTGGCACCGAATCGGTTTTAACTCGCGTTGATCAGTCTTGCTTCCCCTAAGCAATGTCTCCTTCAAGCCAAAGCTATGCAAATTTCGAATCAATTGCCCTCCTTTTCTTGAGTTAATTTTTTAGTTCCCATCACTGTTTACTATCCTAATAATTCTACAAGTAGTTATTGGTAGGATATGATGTGTTTAAGTTGGCTTACCTGAAGCATTTCGACTCACAGTGATGACCCAGTACGATCCGCTGTGCCTTTCTAAGAAAATGTCCACACCAAAAGGAATGAACGCACCGAGAGGCCACACTGGATGTGCCCAGTTTGACTCCTCCTTGGTGCACGTCCACAGCTTATCTTCCTCTGGCCTCAAATTTACATCTGGAAAGGAAGAAATTAGGACCTTGGTATACGTCTCCAGATGCAAATGGCCACCACCTTAACCTTAGTAATTGGGGCTGCCTCTCTAGGCATGTCAGTAACTTTATATCTTTGTCTTGTGCTTCAAACTTAGTTGCTTTAAATACTGTGCTTTTGTGGTTGCGAGTTTTAAATTTTTTTTGTAAAGAAAGGAAGATTCTTGTTGTTTGGTCATTGGCAACATGTTTCAAGTGGGTAAAAAACTTCTTAGTGGCTAAAATTATTTTCTACTGACATTTAGGATGACCTTGGTGTTCATCAGCGAACCAGCTGGCTTACCCCCTACTCTGAGAGGTGGCTTGTCTGGGATCACACAGATCTTCAGTGTAATGAGGAATAAAAACTCTTCCTTATTGTTCAGAGATAAGTCACTTACATAGTTTGCAAAACACACAGAATTGGTTGCTGAATTAGTTATTTTAATCTTCTGTGTTAATGAGCCACCTTTCCTTTTTCTAGTCAATATTTATTAAGTCCATGCATCAGCAATAGTTGATTTTTGTTTAAAGGTAGAGGAGTAGGTTTTTTCAAATTTTCTAGGCTCCAGCCTAAACCTATTGAGTGAAGATTTCCAGGAGGCCTAGTTATTTGAGTATTTAACAGGTGCCTCAGATGATTCTTATCAAGAAAATTTGGGACACAGTGGATGAGGTGTTGCTTCTCAAAGTGTGGTCAGTGCTTGGGCTTTCCCAGCAAGTCAAGACTGGCAGCATTTCTGGTCCCACTTGAGGCCTGTCAATCGTAATCTGCATTTCAACAAGGTCTCCAGGTTATTCCTGGGGTTGAGAAGCTTGGAGGAAACTGATGACTGGAACTGATGTTTGGTGTTGTGCTTTGTAGTTTGTGCTTCTATGAACTCGTGGTGCATGGTCACAGTTCACCATCACCTCTCTCCTACGTGGCTGTTTACGATTGTCTTTGTATTATAATGATTATAGTCTTATTATTCACCTTGTATAGATGGGGACCCCCAGCTTTAGGGACCCAGGGGGCCACCTTGCTGGTGGCAGAGCAGGCATTTAGACCTTGCAGTTTGTCATTCAGCATTTGGCAGAGTTCCTGTTTCTTCCCAGACCAGCTGTTCTGGGACCTTCTTGTGGGCACCCAGCACAGGCTGCTGTCTGAATTTAGAAGTGGGCCTCATGGACTGATGGTCCAACCCTGTCCTCTGAAAAATGAGTTTGATGTGGTTTGGGATGTCCGTGGCTGGCTCACTTATTTGGCATTTGTTTCTAAGGGTTTCAGAAAGGTTGAATGAAGTGCCCCCTGTAACATTGATACTCAAGGAAGGTTTTCGATCTGTGAGCTTTTTGTGGGAAGGTGACGGGCAGAGAGACAGGAAGGCCAATCACTAACTGCATTGACACCTTGAGCCTCCTCCCTTTGGAGCAGATTTCCCAGCTGCCAGGAGTTCTGGTCCAGTAACCAGGCAGCAGGCCTAGAGACAGGGAGGCTGCGGAGGCCCGGCTGATGGTGAACTCTTGTCTCTACCTAGGGATATGAGGTGAACTCATCTTAAGTTCCAGGGAGTTGCCTTCCACGGAGCCCAGCAGAGGAGTGAGTGACCATGACGTCCAATCCTGCCATCCAAGCTGCCATTGACCTCACAGCAGGGGCCGCAGGTAATCCCAAAGAAAACCATCCTCTCCTCATATACCTCCTACAAGTGAGATCGAGGGACGGCATGGCGAAGATACTGCCTTTGTCACCCAAGAAGGCATATACTTTAACTTGGAATGAATCCATTTAACGGAAGTGTAATATTGGGTTGCGAGCACAGCAGAAGGTAGAGTAGTTCATATTAAAACTGTATGAGTCAGGGCGCAGGGTGGGAAGGTCCCCAGTTTTCAGCTGGAAAACATCGCAGCTGAGAGCTGAAGTCCCTTGTCACAAGGTTGGGATATGCAGGTGACTTGGGATTCCACTCCAAGCTTGGTGGTCTTTAGAGCCCCAAGGTACAAAAATAACACCATGCCATCTCTCCAGGGAATCCCAGTGACTGTCTACTATTGCCAGGGTAAGAAAGGAAGACACGTTTTAGAAATGTCTGATAAATGAGACTGCCGTTCACTTTGTCTTAAAGCCCCGAAGGGAACCGCGAGGCCCTAGTGTTTGCTCGGGAATGGGGGCTGGGCCTAGGGCTGGGCCCCAGTGCAGACTGTGGCCCCACAGGGCACAGGTAAGTACTCCTGGGCAGTGCTTGCCCGCACACAGGCCACTCTTTAGAAAGATCACGTTTCCTCAGCCTCACACAAGAATGGAATGGGAAGCGCGTGGCTGGTAACTTGTCCTCCAGATTCCTGTGTCATGTGAGGGCTGGAGGCGCTCTCGAATGCTCAGACTTTCCAGATGAAAACCCATGTTATTCCTTGCCTCCTGCACTGATTCTTATAATGAGTTGTAGCTCCCTGGAGTGGAGAGGCTAGAGGTATGGGTTGCCCAACGTCCTCTTATCCAGTGGGACTTCAAAGGTCAACAGATCAAGTGCAGTCAGCTGGCCACCGCCTCTTATCCTGTCATTACCTTCATTGTAAAAAATTGTGGTTCAGAGAACAAAGTATTTTCCTGTGAACCAAAGGTCAGCCAAGGTAGGCTACTGAGGAAGGCTAGAGATACCACTTTGCAGACACTGATAAGAAATGCAGGGCGAGGGCACAGTTCTCAGGTTAGTCCACAAGGAGTGCTCCAGCCGCGGAGAAGGGGAAACTAGGGGTGCCTGCCTTTGGGTCAGCCCCTCACCCTGCTGTGAATTTGAGCCACAGCCTCCCAGGCCCTTACCCCCACCCGGCCCTTCCATGCCATGTTTCAACATTGACACAGAAACAGTGGAACCATTTGGTCTCTACAATGGGAGGATATTTAATCAGAATGAGAGATTCTCAGTTTGGGGAATTAAATGTCCAAAGATGTCAGATCTGTTGTGGTAGAATTGAAAAACTTATCTCTTCCTAGGAAGGCATTTGTGTAGACAGGCATTTGGGTGCCACATTTATAATCTAAAATAAATTTTAAAGCTATAAATTACAACAGTATCGTTGGGAGTCTGGTATGTAAGATAAAGCATTTTCTAGTGACTGCCTTTTTACACTAGTATGAATGTGTGTGGGGCTCTTACACATGCTGGTTACTGGGTAGGTATTCCTGCGCCAGTAAAACGGGGACCCCACTCCCTGAGATAGTGCTGCCCTGGGTTGTCCTACTTATAAGGACAATAGGCTTCTTTGCAGGGGCCCTGTATTCTCAGCCTGGTGAGGGACTCATGGGCGCTGGGCAGAGGATGTTGCTGTTAGTGACCTAAGAACTCCCTCTACATGGAAGGCAAACGGGAGGCAGCCATCCCACTTTGGAGGGGTCTCAGTCTTCTAATGAGGGAGGTAAAGGGCTTGAAGAGACCACTGGCTCTGATGCTCATTGTCTGTGTAGGAAAGAGGCCCAGAGAGGCACGATGGATTTGTTCAGGCTCACACGCTGAAACAGTGTAAAGTCAGGGCTAGTACTTTGGTTGCTTGTCTAGTTCTGTTCTGTCTTTGTTTTAATGAGATGTAATGGGCCAGCAGCACTCCGTGGGGTTGGTGTGGAGCTTTTGCTGCCCCAGCTCTCTGTGTGGGTCAACTGTTGGGCGTTGGGATTTTTCGGCCAGCCCTTCCCCGGAGTGGAGGACCCCTAGTGTTTTGTGGACACAGCCCACCTGTGGAAATGATTAGTATATAAGAGCAGAGCCACTCGAGGTCCGAGGTGATGTGGGTTTAGCACACATGTGTTCTTTTCTGTGTGTCTCCTTTTTCTTTTAAGCAAACCTCCACACCAACCAGATTTTCAATCCAGCTCATCTAATGTCTGCAGCACCCATAGGAGAGATTCCAGGAGAGGATTGAGAGCCCCAGGCAGCTGGAATGGGGAAGGATGTGAAGAAGATAGTTAGGTAATTGGATAATTATTGAAATGAGATAATATGGATCTCAAAAGTTAAATCGCAGTAAAGGGAAACCTGTTAAATGACTAAGATTTAGTAGTTTAAGAACTGTAAAATAATGCACTCCTACTTTGGCTGTTCCGTTGGAGTATGCCTTGTTTACTTAGTATGGTTGGGGAATGTGGCATTTTAGATCATGCAAGTTTATCCTCTCAAATGCTAAAGGTAAAAACTAACCAAAAGCCTTTTCTGATTGGCGTCTTTTGAAAATGATACACCTCTCTGTGTGGTTAAACTGAACATTTACTGACCTCCAGAGCGGGGGTTGGGGGTTCTCGCCTCTATGTGTGTGTACCAAGTCATTCTGGTTGAAGATCTGCTTCTCGATTTTCACCTCTGCCCTCCCTACAAGCCGTCCTTCACCCCAACACTGTTCCTGCCCCATAGATTTCCTCACCACCCTGTCATTTGCTAACTCAAGTGCGTCAAGGACTAAAAATCTACAACACCGACCTTGGTAAAGTGTAGCCTGCAACATGATCTGGGGGCCTCTTTTGTGGAATAAAATACAGGGCCAATTTTAACACCCACGAGGAAATGCAGAGACGGTTTCCATGCATTTAAGGAGAATGAGATGATAGAGGTCTGAGCTCTAAGCACATGGAGAAACATTTAATTCCTGTAAATGATTCATAGTTTAATTGACTTGATGGGTAGCTGAGGACCTGCCGGGTCCCAGTGGTTAGTGCTGGTGTTCAGAATAGTTGTCACCCACTTAGGACCATGGTGAGTACCCCAACAGTATCATGTGTGTGTGGTGAGTTACCTGGGGATCTAGTTTACGACTGGATGAAAGGAGAGAAAATTCATTAGCCTCCTCCCTTCTCCTTGTTAGAGGTGTAACTACTACAGATACGCAACAAATACATATTGCAGTAACCTGTGATGTCTGAACTGCTCAGGGCGATTGGGTTAAAATATGGAAAACTTCCAGTTTAAATATTAATGCTCTGAAGTAAACTTTTTTTTTTTCCAATTTCTCTGCATCTAGGTTATCTAAATTATGTACCCACTTTAAAAATTCTGACATTCACCTTTTCATTTAGAATAATTATTTTGATATAATTAGGCTCCTATTCTGACCCATCAGTACTTAGGAGAGAATAACTATAGTAACATTTTATTAAATTATATTTCACTAGTTGAGAATTGGGGATAATTTGGCAAGACAAAGCAGAAATGTGTCATTACTCTCATAAAAGAAACTAACAGTAGTGATAGGCTCAAGGAGAGCATACTTGTGATTGCTTAAAGGAGATGAAAAAGTTTTCCGACTCTTTGGAAATGTCTATTTAGTTGCCAATAATTAATTAGGAGTTATTCTTAACAGCCTATCCCCCATCTCTACTTTCTACAACTTAGTTGGAGTAACTGTATAATGTTGAAGTTATGAAATTGCATTTCTTAAATATTTTTTAAATTTATTGGGGTGACGTTGGTTAATAACATATGTTTCAGGTGTACAATTCTATAGTACATCATCTGTGCATTGCATTGTGTGCTCAGCACCCATGTCTACTATATATTTGATCCCCTTTACCCTATTCTTCCTCCCCTCACTCCCTTCCCCTCTGGTAACCACCATACTGTTGTCTGTGTCTGTGGGTTTGTTTCTTAAATATTTTAGGTAAGCGTTCTCTTTAGTTTCGATGAAGCTTTAATAACCTCATCCAGTGGTTATGTTTCCTGATTCAAGCTGGGGACATCTGAGATAGGGTGGCCTTGCAGGCCCAAAGGACAGTAGAAACATTGGCCAGTTCCCAAAATGCCAACACAATCCAAGGTCTGGGGATTTTATAGGGTACTTTTAGGTCTGTCTTTTCCTTACTTCAGGATTTTTCTTGAAGTAATCCAATACAATTTATATTTGCTGTATTTAATGCTCTTACAGTATAAAAGCAAATAAATGTATGATTTTTGCTAAGCGAAGGTAGGTTTCAGTCCATTCCCCATCTGAACACAGATCATTTATTGGTAGAATCCAAATAAGAAGTTTTTCTATAGGTCAAATATTTAACTCTTCAGGGATTAACTAGCCACTCTGTTTTCTTTATCTGTTACCTATTCCTTTATTTTTCTGATACTCATCAGCACCTAGGCATTAGGCAAAGAAGAGCGATTAACTCTTCGCATACTTTCCCTCCCCTTCCCTTCATGTGGCCGTGTGTGTGTGCGCACACACACACACACACACACACAGCAACTGTAACTGCTATTTATTAACCTCATGTAGTGTGGCAGCCATTATGCTAAGCCTTCTCTTCCATTGTTATCTAATCCTCACTAACCCATGAGGAATTGAGGCTGGAAAGTTACATCACTTGTGGAGGATCTCACAGCAGAGGCAGGCTTCAAGTCCAGGTCCCTCTGATCCCATTGCCAGTGCTGCTAAACACACGCCATACCTTCGCATCCAGTGGCTTTGTTGAGCACACGTCTGTCCTCCGACCGTGTGAACTCCTTCAGGGCTGGAACTGGGTGCTAGGCTCATAAGTTGTTTATTGGACTGGGCTAGAAGATCTGGGGGAGAAGGAGGTCCAAATGAGTTGAAGCAGGGGTCAGCACCCGGGTAGGCTGCCTGTCTCTCATTTCCATGGGTAATGGGGACTGCACTGTAAAACAGCCATAGACTTGTGCTGGAGACTTCTGTCTTGGTTGCAGCGGGCACAGCATGTGTCCTGACCGGGCAGCCCTTCGACACCATGAAAGTGAAGATGCAGACGTTCCCCAACCTGTACAGGGGCTTCACCGACTGCTGTCTGAAGACCTACTCCCAGGTGGGCTTCCGCGGTTTCTACAAGGGGACCAGCCCAGCGCTTATCGCCAACATTGCTGAGAACTCTGTCCTCTTCATGTGCTACGGCTTCTGCCAACAGGTGGTGCGGAAAGTGGTGGGACTGGACAAGCAGGCAAAGCTGAGGTGAGTTGAGGACATTTTTTTATTTTGTTGAAAAATAGCAGCGACACTGTGGTATGGTCAAGATGTTTGTGATACTCTATGGGGAAGAATGTTCCCTTTTTAAAAATACTTTCTGATTATGACTACATTGTCATTGTATTGAAATAAACACATTCACATTACATGAAAGGAGAATTGGCTCCCCCACTGACCCGCCGTGGAGGAGGAGGCACCCTTACCCTTGACATTCTTCAGTTCGGATACCAGTGGTGGTGCTGCTTCTCTCCTGAGCAGAACTACTGGACAGAAACCATAGTGCAGCTTGTGGCCCAAGTTTTAGGGTCTTCTCCAATAGCAAAATGCAGAGCTTTGGAAGAGGTTGCCTGAACCTAATGAGTTTGCGTAGAAGCTTGGAATTTTAGGAGGGGTCAGAAACATCTGGAAAAATACAGGCGAACCCACTGTTTATTTGGCCAAGTCTGCCCCAAACATCAGTCTTTGGCTTAGCATTCTTGGGTATTTATATATACAGAGACTTTAAAGAATTCAGAACCCACTGAGATGTTTAGCTGTATCTTCTTTGAACATTGACTTATTTAAAACTATCACATCAGCTTTGTGGTTGCAAAGGGCAATCTTATTGGTCATTTTGGTAGGAATTTGAAATCCTATTGCAACTACAGGTTCTATTTGACTGAATTAGCTTTTGTACAGAAATGTTCTCTAGAGGTGCCTAAAGGTCTAAAGATGTGCTCTTTTATAGGCAAGAATTCCTATCTTGATGGATGGAACCTGTTTTTTAAAGACTTGGGACTAGACGAGCTCACCCAGGGGTCAGGAAAAAGAGAGGAAATAAAGAAATAAGCATAAGACAAACCAGGAGAGGGGTTTCTCATGACAGACTGGCAGGCGCAACCTCTTGTAACTAGCTCTCCTCAGTCGAGAGAGAGCCTATACTGAGGGGACCTGGAGTGCGGGTCTCCGGTGTCTTTAGAGAGGGACCCATTGGGAAGAAGACAGGAAACCGAGCAACCATGTGACATTCTGGAGGACTCCTGCAGTAAAGAAACCATTCTGTTTCCCTCGGCCCAACCCAGCACTTTCTTCTTTTTTGAATTCAGCATGGCCGCCTTTTTCTTTCTATAGAACAGTGTTTGCTTATCACCTGTCAGGAAAATGCCACCTTCAAGTTTATGACATATATGTTATGTTTTTCAGCCCTCACCATGGTCCTGTGAGAGGAGCAAAGCAATTATCTGTTTTACAAACGAGGAAATGAAGTGCAGATACTGACACACTCAAAGTCACTAGTTGGTGACTGAGAGAGCCAGGACTCCAGTCTGTGTCTTCTGAGCCCCTATCCAGCATTCTTCTCATGAACATAGTTGGGGTTCTCGAATATTGTGTAGAGGTCACATCTAGAGAATAGATTAATAAGCAGAGGTAGTGAAAAGAAATAACTGCTTGAGAACCTGTCATGAATTTCTGCAGTAATATTGCAAATATTTGTCTGTTTTTGGTTTGAACAGTGTCCCAAGTGTTCTGTTTGACCTTTAGGTCAAAGAACAGTGTTCTGCTTTGACCTTTAGGGGTCTTACAAGGCAGGAATGTTCAGGTACATGTTTGTTGAATGAGTGACAAACAGTCGACTCTTACAAAATCCCATCCTACGCCTGTTGCCATTGCAGTTCCAACTCTAAACACTTGTACTTTAAGCTGGGCTCCATGGACCTCATTTAGTGCACTGGTAGAAGAAGCTAAAGTCCACTGCATATCTGATCTGGCCTTGCTGTTACACTGTAATGGCATGCTTGGTGTTTGTTCAGGCGTCCAAGATATTACTGCATTTTATACTGAATGGTCGGCCGCATTTATTGATACCACCTTTGTTCCAGCAAACTTGGCAAACTGGCTAATGACCCTAATTGTCTGTTGCCTGTCAGTAGGTTGACAGTCCCTAAAGGAGTCCAAGTATGGATCTGCAAGCTGGCTGAGAGCAGAAACCATTTTAAGCTAAGTAGGAGAGGAGTGGGAAGGAACGGAGTGAGCAGCAAGCAGTTTCCACACACTGGAGGGCCGAGTGCCAGCACGGTTGTTTATCTGGCTCTCCTATGGAAATGGTCTGGCGTCTAATTCTCTAAAATTAAAATAAAGTCCATACTGCGAGCAGTGTCTTCCTCCTGAGAAAGCCTGCTCCAATCCAGCGTCTGAGCCCTGGCTCCTGCCATGCATCTGTCCGCGGCACTGAGGCCAGACCTCCAGGGGGTAGGATGTTGGGGCGAGATTGGAGGTGGCCCTCGATTTTACACTAACGTTTGACATTGTTAATGTAACTATTAGTTTATGATAACTTTAGGACAACCGAATGTGGTAGGTCTGTTAAGCTTTTGCTTACAATTGGAGAGAAATTGCAAGGGGCTGTCTCTACCTGGGGCAGTCAGCTGAGGGAATTACTAGGGTTTTAGAAATCTGTGAGTAGTGCTGATTATCCAGTGACCACAGGATGCTGGCCTTAACAGGTGTCAGGAGCCAGTTGTCCTGTTGTGAGAAGCTCAGTCCTTCCTGCCCAACGAAGGAGTGGTTTCAACCCCCATGCCACCTGTGCTCCCATGATAAAACACTGTCTTGGGTTTGTAAAGGGTCTTCCTTTCTGACCCCTGTGAATGCTCAGGGAAGTCTTCCTGGCAATTCGTTTCTTAGACTTCCCCCACATTCTTGATCTCATATTGGACTCCAGTTTCACAGCCCTGCTTGTGACTGTGGCTGGTGGTACTGAGAGGATATGAGATGAAGGAACTACTATTTTTGTATTTATGTGTGTTCATTTCTCCATTTATATTTCCAGCTTAGTCATTTTACGAACACTATTGAGCTTTTTGCCTCGCACTGGCTTTGCCCTCTCCTGTGAAACCACCACACTCTCTTCACACTCTCTGTGTTGCTGCGGCCAGGAGGTCACCAGCTGAACTGGGAAATCTTTTTGGAACAAGCAACTTTTTGGTTAAGAATTTATCCTGAATTTTCATCTGTGGTAGTTACATTACACATCTGCTTGCTCCAGGTTGGATTTGGAGCATGTAGGGATGGCTTCAGAACCTAGCTTTATTTAAAACTTAGTGACAAATACACTGAAGTGTTAATAGCGCATGTTTTGGGGTGGTGGGACTATGGGGTATTTTTTTTTCTTCATCTCCTTGTTTTTGTTCTGTATGTCACTGTGTGTTTTAGTTCTGGCAACTATAACAAAATACCATTGGCTGCCCAGCTTAAACAACAGTTTGTTCCTCATAGTTCTGGAGGCTGGAATGTCCAAGATTAGGGGCTAGCTGATTTGGGATGTGGCGAGGGCCTTCTTCTTGGTTTGCGGTGGGACACCTTGCTGTGTTTTTCATGGCAGAGAACGCAAGCTAGCTCTCTGGTTGCTTCTTATAAGGGCACTAATCCCACCATAAGGACCCCACCCACATTCCCTCATCTAAACCTAATTTCCTCCCAGAGACCGCCTCCTTCAAATACCATCACATTGGGGCTCAGGCCTCAACACAGGAATGTGGGGATGGGAGACACAAACATTTAATCCATAGCATTGTGACCAATAACAAAAGCATGGATTTTGCAGTCAGGAGTCCTGGGTTTGAATCTTCGCATTGCTACTTAGTAGCTGTGTGACTTTGGGCACATTATGCACTATCTCTAAGTGTCCTTTTCCCCATATGAAAACTGGGTGTTGCTGTCTATCTCACAGGGTTGCGGAATCTGTAGATGAAACAACGTGTGCAAGGTCCTGGTGGGTGCTCAGGACACATTTCTCCTTTCCTCCTCGTTCTCTACCACCGGAGTGTTTCAGATGGTCAGTGCTGAGTGAGTGAATAACAGGACGGTAAATGGTTTCCTGTGCTTGTGTCCTTTCAGTGATCTGCAGAATGCAGCCGCTGGTTCCTTCGCCTCTGCATTTGCTGCCCTGGTGCTATGCCCCACTGAGCTTGTGAAGTGCCGGCTGCAGACTATGTACGAAATGGAGACGTCAGGAAAGATAGCCAAAAGCCAGAAGTAAGCACCCCGGGCACAAACAGTGGGTCTCTGTTTCCTCAGTGTATTAAGTATTTTGTAATATTACACTAAAGGGGCGGATTGAAAAACAGACTTATCTACTCCAAAGTATGGTGTTTCTAGAATACTTTCCCTTAGCAGTCAGAGGATAATTTTCTGAACAGACCATCTGTGATGGTTGGACCGACTGTCCCACTCGACAAATATTTAATACCCTAGAAGCAGAGAATCTAGGAGTTACAGCCCTTTGGGCCTGTTGGGTGTATGAGGCCTGATCCCCGACTGTGTTGGGAGGCACATAGCAGGCAGTGTGGGTACTGAGAGCTGCGCCTTCACAAGCGCTTGTTTGGATTCGGAGATGGACATTCGATGCCCATTCCCAGGCTTCACGTGGGTATTTGGGCCGATCAGCCTAGATCCTACTGGTAACTTCCTTCACCTCCTCCCGAATCCTTCATGTTCACCTACAAAGGGCCCAAGTTCTGAAAACTTATCCAAACCCTTGTAAGCATAGCTCTCTTCAGTGATCAAATCACTATCCAACTCAGTCTTAAAAACAGAATCTAGTATGATTTATTTGAATCAAAATGTAATTGATTATCCTTGTTAATCCCAAACTTCTTATTTATCTTAACATCTGGCTGACACAAGTTCTGGTGGCGAGTATTGCTGTAGTTAACTCAAAGTCTGCAGATCTGGGGAAAAACCAGTAGATGACCATTTTCTGAGTTACCAGTCTCCTCCCAGTGAGGATGGGGTTATAACAGAGCCCTGTTTCCTGCAGCCTTGAGATTCATTATAACCAGTTTGTATCTCTTCATAGCTAGAGGTCCAAAAGTGTCTTTAAAACTTCTTATTGAAATATGTACACACAGAAACCCTAAGTGTGTGGTTCTGTAAGTAGTCACAAAATGAACATGCCCTTGTAACCAGCATCCATGTTAGGAAATAGAACAGTTAACAGCACCCACAAAGTTTGCACTCATTTCCTTTGGAAGTAGTTTAATGTTTTTTTAAAAAAGTAATTGTTAGATACAAAGGACTTAGGCAAATGGATACTACATAGAAGTAAATATTGGTGGCTGTATTTTAGGTACAGCCGTGGCCACAGAAGAGTACATGGTGGTTCGAGGTTAAGACTTAGATTGGAAGGTGGGCTAATTGTGTTCAGCTGGATTACTGTGTCACCTTGGCATCACAGAATGAGAGCTGGTGTTGTGTTGCCAGGAGGACCTGGCTAATGGGTAATGCTTGAGAAGCCCTCTGGAGTCCTCAGAGGGAGATAATCATTAGAAACATGAGGCTTTTACCACCTCCGGGCTTAATCCTGCTTTGGTCCAAGCCAGGTCACCTGCGGAGAACAAAGCGAAAAGCTAAGGGTTCACTAAACTGCATCCAAATGTGGTTTCTGGTGCATTTGTTCTGAGGGACAAAGTTGGCCATGGCACACACCATCAGGAAGAGGAGCCTAGACAGAAAGTGTCCTGCGTCCAGCTGCCATAGGACTCTGATCTGCTTGATATAAGTCTTGCGTGACCTGCCTCTCTAAGAACTGAAGTCTTGAGTTTTGCCTGACAGGAACTGTAGCTCAGGTCATAGAATTATTTTGGTCTTACCTTCAAGTAACATTCATTCTCTTGCTTGTTTCCCTGCACTAATACAAAACAAAAAAACCCCCTAAAACATCTGAATAAATTTCCTCAAAACACCAAAGAAAGGTTGAAGAAATAGGAATTGAGGGAGATAAGGGACTGGACAAGTATAATACCATTTTATTCTTGCTGAATTTGGATACTCCTTATTGTGACTTCAGTTATTCACTGTTGAAAAGATGGGTATTAGCTCTTTTACATTGTTGATGACTTCTAGAAATGTATGAATCCATTATAATAAAACTTCTTTATAATAGGATAGTTCAGGTGGTAAATTTTGTCATAAAATAATTGTATCTATGCTTCTCTGAGATATTTCCTTCCCACAGAAGCCTTTTCTCAGAATTCTAGTTCTTCTGTTTATAAAACCAGCTACTTCCTTGATAGAGCTTCATCAGGTCTGTTGATTGGATGCCTAGTTGTCCTTCCTCCACTGCCTGCCCTAACACTCTCTCGGTCTCCTCCCAGTACAGTCTGGTCTGTTGTGAAGAGTATCCTCAGAAAGGACGGCCCCCTGGGCTTCTACCATGGACTCTCAAGCACTTTACTTCGGGAAGTACCAGGCTATTTCTTCTTCTTTGGTGGCTATGAACTGAGCCGATCATTTTTTGCATCAGGGAGATCAAAAGATGAACTAGGTAAATGTGCTTGCATTGGGTTTGATGGTGTCAGCTTTCCAGTGATGAGGTTGCTATGCATTCCATGCACTCTGCTCCCCTTGTGAGGGGTCCACCTGGCACTGGGTTCCCGGGTTTTGGAAAGCAGCATGGTCTTGGCGATAGCTTACACATTCCTCTGGGCTTGGTAATTTCCTCAGGATGGCTGAAGTGGTGCATCCCAAACTCCTTTACTGGAATCACATTTGCTAATTTGTTCTGGCTCCATATTAGGGCCAAGAAAATAGAAATTACTTTCCCATGGGAAATCACCAATAAATGGGAAATCACCTATAAATTATTTTGCAATAAGCTTAAAACCTGGATAATGTTTGGAGAGCAGTGAAAAGTAGTCTGTATTTCTAGCTTATCTTACTTAGCTACTTGACACAACATATCAATGTTCGATTCACACGCATGGTTACTTTTTTTTTTAATATCTCCCTTCAGTGTTTTGAGCCTGTTCTGGAGTTAGTCAAGCTCACAGGCTTAACTGTTTTGGTTTGCTAAGACAATTTTGGTCTTCCATGTTAAAGAATCAGGGCTGTTGGGCATTAAATGTTAAAATATTTCAAAGTGAGAAAGTTAAAAAAAGACACAGCTCGTGGTTCAGTGGTCTCTAGTCTCATTCCTCCTGTTACGGTATTGCCATGCTGCTAGGGGCCTGCTGGTTTTGTGCGGACCAGCCCTCTGGAGGACAGAGTGGAGGGTCACAGCACCACAGCTACCAACCTAAATACAACCCCCCACTAGGCCTTCCCGTCCTGACGAGAGGAGGGGTGGGCCCAGATGACCTCATGGAACCTTTGCTCTTAGAGCTTGAACAGTTGCTTCAGAGAATTGTGTTCCACAGCAAGAGCATTTTTATTTGCACCAACCTGCAGCTGCTACTACCTTGCCCTCTAGAAATGTCTCGCCAGCTGTTTGAGACAAAATACTATTTGCTAATGTTCTTCTCTAGGCCCTGTCTCTTTGATGTTAAGTGGTGGAGTTGGTGGAATCTGCCTCTGGCTTGCTGTTTATCCAGTGGATTGTATCAAGTCTAGAATTCAAGTTCTTTCCATGTCTGGAAAACAGACAGGATTTATTGGAACCTTTATAAGTGTTATGAAAAATGAAGGTGAGTCTGCTAATTGCAGAAACAGTAGGTATGTATAGAGCAATTGGTCATTTCACTGCTAGTCTTGTCAAGGTTGATCAGATGTATAATGGCTCTCTTCCCCCTGCCTCATATCCCTTTTCTAGCATTGTATATTAATCCATATTTTTGTATGTTTTCAACCCCCTTTCTGTAGCTTACTTTCGTTCTTCTCAAGAATGTTTAAAGTTCTCATCCCTAACCCCTGGGCCAGGTACCTGTCAGGATTCTCCTAAATAGCTTGGAGGGAATTACTGAATGAAATATGGACTTTGTTTAAGGGGACAGATGTTTTGAAGTTAGCACCACTTGTTTTACATAATATAGATATTATCAGATGACGACCTTAAGAGAACCACTAAGGGATTTAAAAGAATGTGCAACATCCTTAATGCTAGGACTTATAGAACAAGAAATGCACTAAGCAACTTCTAAAGATGATTTTCTATCAATTTTTAGTTATGCAGGAAGACAAAGATTTTCTACTTAATGTTTGTATAAAGCCGATTTATGCTCCTAGTGAGTAAAAGACCTGTCCTTCCAGCATCCACTATACACCTTAAAGCTTGGGACATGAATTCCTCTGTCTTGATTTTAAAAGAGAGAGCACAATAACAGTATGCAGAAACTGTTTAATTCATATCCCAAATAGAGTACAGACATCTTGTACGTTATTAATAGTAATTCCTTTTAAAATTTACATAACAATTTCGTTTTACAAAATACTTACACCTTCCTTATCCAGTTCAATCTTCATAACCACCCTGGGCAGTGCTAAAAGTAGGAGCAGATCTCTGACTTCAAGGCTGGTGCTCTTTCCACTAGCCCTCACCCCTCGCCCCTCCCCCCACCCCCAGGAGCAGCTGCAAAGCTGCTGCAGCCTGTGGCTCTGTGGTTGCCTTCTGTCTGCCCATGCGAGTCCTCAGTTCTGCTCGATTCATTTACCAGGAGTTAAGCAGGCATGAGATTGGTGTATGTTACCTGAGCATCACCAGCTTTATGGGGAGACCGGATGTTGTCCTGTTTCCATTAGTATATTTAGTTCTGTTAGTCTATTTAGTTCCATTAGTCCAGGGAAACCTGGGAATAAGTCCTTTCATCACTGATTGGTTTTTAATGTTATTGTCTGGATTTGTAAGTGTAAAAATGTCTATGCTATGCAGCTTTGTGGGATATCTCTAAGGAAGAGAATCTTAGTCTTTGATCACCCTTTTGTTTTCTAGGAATAATGGCCTTATATTCTGGACTGAAACCTACTATAATTCGAGCATTCCCTGCCAACGGGTCACTATTTTTGGCCTATGAGTACAGCAGAAAGCTGATGATGAGCCAGTTCGAAGCACACTGACGTATCCTGGTGAACCTGGATCGAAATACAAGCGTTTGAGGACTACAGTTCATCTCAGGGTTTCATAGAGTACAAGACCAATGTGGAATTATTTTGATTTCATAAGAATTTTATTTTTGTCTTCCATTATTCTACCCCTAATCTTAAGCTTTTTGGAAGGACCTCTGTTTTACACCATATAATTTCTACTCATACTTGTATCGAAATATAAAAGTCGCTGCTCTTGTTCTTGGTGTGACATAGAGGGTGAGCCTCTGGCCCTCTGTATCTACTCTAAAGAGCTAGATGAAGTTATATCAGGGATTTTGCATAAACCTGTACATGCGATTTGGATGGCGATACGATGTGAGCGAAGCAAAGTTTTTGTTCTATGTTTAATCTGGGATCTCACCAGAAGAACCCAGGGGTAACCTTGTTTCATGAGGATGGTTATAAATGATTACTTAACTCATTCTAGATGTAGGGCCTCTTTTAAAATCTGTTTAGCACATGCACTATACCAAGTGGTTAGTTTTTTAAAAGATTTCCTGTGGTGCTTAAACTGAAATATCCACCTAGATTTTACAGAGGAGAATACCCCTGCATACTGGTGTGGCTTCCACGTTCCTCGTTTAAGTTTCAGAGTAGGCATCCTGGATTTTTCCAAGAAGCTCTACTGTTAAAATAGTGCCATTCATTTTCTGGGTGGGGTCATGTTATACTCTCTGGCATGTTATTGGGTGTGGCCTAGAGTATCAGGTCTTTGGGAAGCAGTGTGGCCTTCACTGCAAAGAGCTTCCTGTCTGTTGGGCTGTAGGCAGAGGAAAGGGCAGTGCTGCCGTGCTTTGTGAAGACCTTGTGCCCAAGAGCAGCCCTTCACTTCTGTCTCTGGGTTCTGGTCTGGGTAGGAGTCCAGAGGATTCTATTGGACCACTCACTGCCTCCACCAATTGGAAACCCACCCAGGGAGCAGAGTACCAAAGCCAAAGGAAGCCTTCGTTCCCTGCCTGGTGATTGAGTGACAGTGCTCATGGATGGAGTCCTATCCTCAAAACTAGACAAAACGTAGTGTCCTCACGACACAGTGAGTAATGTCTAGGCTGACCCCTCCTCAAGTTTATCTTGGGTCTGTAACTCCTTGCCTTGCTTTTACAATTGTTGGAGCTTCTTATACTGGCAGTCAGTGAATTTTAATGATGACCATATGTGGGGTGCGACTTTATAAATCAGTGAAGCAGAAGTAATTTTATTAAGCTATGCCATATGTATGGACTAACAGCCAAGACCCCAGTTCATCTGATTCCCAGACTGGGGGAGGGGACACTGGGTGTGGTGCTTGATGTGCTCCAAAGCTAAGGCTAGTCTTCCATTTGTTTTTTCTTTAAAAGAAAATCACTTTTCTTCTTTATCTCTCCACACTTAAATGGTCAGTAGCTGAGTGGTACTTTGTCTGAATAGGCTCGGATTGAAGCAGAATAGAAAATGTGGCTGCCTTCCAGCAGAAAGTGAACTGCTGCAGAGTCCACGGTCCCCCCTGCTTGGCACCTGTCAGCATGTTTCAGCCCTGTTAGCAGTAGACCTTATCACATGTCATCCTTTAAAGAGTTAACGAAATATCTTCAATAGAAACAGTTTGAGGCAAGTAAGAGTGAGTGGGGATAAGGAATGGAAACCTGTCAGAGGAATTTATTTTTCATTTGTTTAATTCGTGGTTTAATATTTAGGTATAATAGGTACTATTTCAGATCTGTACTCCAGACAAAAATATAACTTGAAATACTATGTTTGAAGAAATTCTAGTGTTCTGTATCATTAAATTATTTGCCTAATACTTGAGTAGATGAGTTGTTTAAGTATTTTACATCCATGCTAGAAACCAATTGTCAGGAATTTTTGAGAGTTATGTATATTTCAAGGTGGGGGTTTTATCGCGATGAGCATTGCCTTTTCGTCAGGAAGATTTCTGATGTAAAATAACTTCACTAGAGGTAAATAGACAAAAAATACATGTTCTTCATATACACTACAGTTATGAAATTTGGCCCACTAGAATTACTCTCTCCTTCCATTAGGCTGTGGATATGGAGTGACTGATGTGGCAGGATGCCGTTCTATTTTCAAACTTATTGCTATTAAGTTTTGGATAATTCTATTCCAGTTTAGTAAATCCTGTTTAAGAAAACCAGTATCATTCTGATATATTTTGTAAGTTTCTTGAGTTGTTCGAAGAATTCTTCATATTCGGTTCTAAGAAAGCAACCCCCAAGAGGCCCTAAGAAGTTCTCTTTCTATGAGAGGAAGCAAAATAGTGTGGTAACTCATAATTGCCAGAAATTCTGATGTGTTTTGGAGGGTTAGGGAAGAGAAACTCTAATCTTATTTCAAAAAGCAAGATTGTTATAAATTAAGGTTTCCTCTCGCTGCTGGTATTGAAAAAGAGCCAGTTAAGCATTTTTTTTTTCCGATTCACGTAAGCCTGCTGCCTAATCTGTCCTCTGTGGGTTACTGGGGCATGAATTCTAAAGGAAACTACAACCTGCCCTGCACCAACACATGTTTCTCTAACACAAATTACGAAGAATAATGTAGTCATAACATAGAACTTGAGAGCATGTCCTCCAAGATTTTTTCTTCCGGGGGGAGCCAGATTAGGGAGAGAATGATGACTTGGGTCAGGAAAGCAAAAAGCATTCAGTTGGGCAGCTGCGCTGGCAGCTGGGACCCCTTGTGGGTTATTTTGGAAGGAAAAGGACCTGTACCCGGGCCACCTGCTAGGGTTGCACAACCCTCCCATGTGACCGCAATTGTGGCTCCGGAGGCTCAGAGCTCTACTATCTGTGCCACTTTGGCACCTACCAGCCAAATCCAATATGTTCTAGTTCTCTTTAAAACAAAACACACCTACCGTGGCATCCAGTCTGGGCTGCCTTCTGGGTTGTTAGGGGTTAACATACTGGTTACAGTGTTGCTTAGTTGAAGAGGTCTGTCCCAAAGCCCTAAACCTCATTTCCCCACTCCAACTGTTTCTTTGGTGTGCCCTTTTTGCAGAGTGCAAAGCTTTTCAGGAACGAGCATACTGTGTTTTAGCAGAGTCACTGCTGCTTCTTAGTTGTTACCTTCATTTCCTGAAGAATTTAACTTGATCTAGGTTGTTAAGGGCCTTGCCAATTAGAGAAAAAGTCACTCAAATAAGGATAATTTCAATGAAGACAAAACTGTTTTCAAGGACAACGATGGCCTTAAGATACAGTGGCAGTGAAGGCACTTGGACTAAAATAGCTTCCGGTACCAAAGAGAATGATTCCTTGTGGACACAGGATTAACCAGTGTTTACAATGAAACGGTAACCTTCACAGAGTTCCCCAAGCTTAGGTGAAGTTGGTGAAATAAAGCAGGGGTAAATACTTGTCCAAAAATATATAAGTAAATGGAATAGACCAATAGCATTGAGGGGATGACAATTTTTAAACATTTGATTTATTTTGTTATGAGAGCATTATTTCAAAGTTCTTAAAAGTGATAATGTTCCTGTGTTCTGTGTTCCAAATTTATCTCAATATAGATGAAAATTGTGTGAAGTATATTCCTTCAAAAAGGAAAAAAAAACACCACTGACATTTCTCTTATATATACATATAATAGATTTCTCAAGAAGATATGTACATAGATGTAAGTATAAATATACCAGCAAGGAAAAGAGGATTTGAGGATATAAATATGTAGCAAGGGGTGGGAAGAACATGATTCTTTCCTAGAAGAGGAGCTACACTTAATCAACTACCAGCTACAATATAACTTCTTCAAAATATAGTTCGACTGCAAACTCTGGACGGTAAATTTTCCATGCTTTTGGTTTATGGGGATTATCCAATTCGTTTCTTGGAAGATAAAGCCTAGAAGAGAAAAAAAAATTGTTACATTTTAGAGCTAATAGAAAAGCCATGAGGTAGGGCACCTTTGTTAGAATTTAGAAAAAGTTTTGCTGGTTGTGGTTAGCCCTTTTCTGTATCTTAGTTAGCTTTGTATGAGCCAACACTTCCATGTTCTCCAGTGAGATGCAAAATATCTTAATCTTCAATAACAAACATACAGTAACCTGTCATTGATTCTTTTTAACACTGCCTTTTATAGAATTAATGACATCTGCATTTAATAAATTTCTGTATGTGACAGAAATCAATTAGAGACACTAGATGTGTTTTAAAACCCAGTAATAAAACACTGAGTGTCTTAAATGATGAAGTTGGCATTTTCAGCTGATTAACAATCCCATAATTATTAGAAACAGTATATTCAAGTAGTATGAAATGTTAAAGAAATCTTTAGAAACATGTAAAAGTGAATAGAAAAGTGATCTAACGTGTTGCCTCACCAATATGAATATGGTATTTTAAAGGAAAAAAAAAATGTGTCCTTTAGCAAGAACCATGGCTGAGAAGGACCACTAAATGAAGTTCCACCCAGATGTCTAATTGAGGGACTTTGCTTGTGTAGTCAACGTCTATTTGTATACATCTAGGGAAAAAAATTGGTAAAAATTTTCCATTCAATCCAAAGTTCCCTCACTCAAAATCCATTAAATGCGTGTGCATTACAAGTGTGTAGCTCAAATGTTCAATTTACTGTTGCTTTATTAGATTTGAGGTATGATTAGATGCTGTTCAGATTTGAAGAACAGCATAGGATATATGTAATCAGAACTTTCAATTCATGCTACATAAATCACAACCACTTCTTCAAAACTCACCTGCATGATTTTTTGAATATTATTTTTCCTTTTTAGCTGGATGGTATGGTGATACCAATAATCTCAGATTTTCAGCACCACAGAACAAATACATAAAGTGGAGAACTTCTAGACTCAGGAATGAGTTTCCAGATATGGGAGAGGTTTCTTTGGAATAAAAATCTTCACATCAATTAATTACTTTTTTTAAAAAAAACGGTTCCCAATTTAGTATTAGAGATAATTTTTAAATGGGAGACTTTTAATGATTTTTTTCAGCTGTCTTCATTGATACCTTCTGTGTCTTATAACTTATGCCCTAGAAATAAGTGTGTCAATCAGCTTTTAAACTAGCTGAAGCCCCCGTAGATGATGCCTTATGTCGGCAAAGAATTTGGTGGTGGTCAGTCATCAGTAAATCAACACATACTGAGGACCTGCCATATTCAGGATACTGAGTAGACTCAAACTTCCACAGCAGGGATTTATTAGCACACTCAAGAACTGATTATAATACATTCTAACTTATAACACAGACCTATGGCATGGACTTTGAGGATAATGCAATAATCAGTCTCAAGAATAGCCATATTTTTTAAATAACCAGATTAAGATGAGTGTGAATGAGGAATGAAGAATGGTTGCTTGAGGATTTTTTGGATTCTATAAATTGAGCTTATGACAATCAGCAAAATACTTGCCATTACACTTACACAGACATTAAAGATAAGGTTGTTTCTACTGGATAGCATCATGAGTCATACCTGTTATTTTGTATAAAAGACGTATTGAACCAAAAGAAAAATGGGCAGTTGTCATAGTATTTACGAAGTTCCTAAAAAGACATGGTTTAAAAACAAGGTCATTCTTCATAGAAAAATTGATACCAAGAACTAATAATTCCAAAGGAATTAAAATTTCTTCCTTTATTCACTTACACATTTATCAAACAGTTGTAGCCATTAAATATGCAGCATGTACAGTCTGTAACTTTACACTCAAGACACAAAAGAGGAAGCTTTACGAGATTGCTGTTTCTCTTGTGTTTCTATAAAAATTTTCAAAAAAATATTTTTTTCTATGATGGATATTTATAAATGTAGATACTGGTATTTTAATCTGCTTTAGATACTACTAAACAGAACCTACTAAGGCCCTATGCCTATTTACACCCAGATATATCATCCACTTCTACAAGGAGCAGCTACATTGTATAATTAACTCATTAATGATGATAGAAATATCTAATTTTTTTAAAAGCACTTTCACTTCATGGCCCTTGAAAATCACAAAGACCAGATATTATCAACATCCCTGGGCCAGTGTCCCTCCCACTGGTGCTCTGCTTAGAGGCCACTGATTGAGAGAGAATTGAGACTGGCTCCATTATTCAAGGGGTAACCATCCAGTACGAGAACTATCCAGGTCACTCGCTTCAACACATTCACCATATCAATACTTAATAGGTTCTCCCCTAAAAGGGAGTAGGCAGGAAATGAAGGAAGGTACAGGAAATAAGATTTAAATTGATCAACATAGTTACTTGTTGGCAGTTTTGGTTGATGATTTAATAGAAAAATGAAACCTCTGAGACTTAGAAATGTGTTATATTCAGAGTAATTCTCAGATATTTTATTACTGATCAATAGAAATGATACACTCAAGATACTCCGAATAAAGACAATGGCAGACATTCTTATTCTTCATAAAGTAAATATTGGATTATTAGATTTCATAAAGTCAATGTTGAGAATATTCTCATTTTTCATAAAAGTATTGGAATAAAATACTATTTATAATGTATCATAATTCAGAGGAAAGTAAAATCTATTTTAAAAATTATGAGGAAGCGATTCTGGGAAACATGGCAGAATGAGAGACGTCCTCAGATCTCTCCCCTTGAAACAACAATAAGCTGAACATCTTCAACTGAACAAAAAACACTCAAACTGCACACCAGCCCATCTGAACGTGGGATCTGTGCATAAGAGCTACCACAGGTCAGAACCCTGGGTGTCAGGCGGTGGACTGGGAGAAATAAAGAAGCTACCTATCGCAGCCACCAGAGCTCCCTGTAGAAGCAGGAGGAGGGAGAAGGTGTGGTGACTTCCCTGAACATCCATGCCTGGAAGTGCTGGAACTTTTAGCAGCCAGCAGCAGGGCTCAGTTATGAGGGCAGAAAGCAGAGAAGCGGGATGGGATAGCAAAGAAACAATAGTTGATTTTCACTGGCCCCAATTCCAAAACCGAGGCTGAGCTGCAGCCCCCAACCTCAACTCAGAGGGCTCCTCCCCCCATACACTCTGAGACTGAACACCGCGGAGCCCCAGGGGAATCTGAGCAAACACTCCAAGACTGTCGCTGACACTGGCAAGGACTGAAACTAAGGGTAGTGAACATGATTAAATATCTACGAGAAAATAAAAAAGACATTATTTAGGCATTATATAAAGCAGGGATCCAAGAGGCTTAGATGCCACCTACGGGAAACCAAAAGAAAAGCGTCTTCTTTGCATCAGGCTAAAGAGAGGCCTTTATATAATAAATCTTCTTTCTGGAAAAACAGCAGAATACACTTCCATTAATGCCCCTGTGGAGAAATAGTCCATCAAACACCATGAACAATCAAGGTGACAAGGCATCTCAGAAAGAAAGAGAAAAATCTCCAGAATATAAGCTTATAGACATAGAAATATGCGACTTAAATGACAGAGACTTTAGGATGGTACTTCTGAAAAATCTCAGTGAGTTCCGAAACAAGTCGTATCAGGAATTGAACAACAATATCAGGAATTGAAAAAACAACTAGATGAGCAGAGCAAGGAGACTGAAACCTTCAAAAGGAAACAAATAGAACTTCTGGAGATGAAGAATACACTGCAAGAGTTGAAAAATGAAATAGCAAGCTTGGGAAATAGAGTCAACCATATGGAGGAAAGGATCAGTGATATCGAAGACAGAAATCTAGAAATAAATCAGAAGGAAGAAGAGAGAAACTGAAGAATGGAAAATAATGAAAGAGAAATTCAAGAACTAGCTGATACCATCAAGAGAGGAAACATAAGAATAATGGGCATTCTCAAAAGCAAGGAAAAGGAGCAGGGACTAGAAAACATTTTCAGACAAACAGTTGATGAGAATTTCCCAAATATAAGGAATGAGCTGGAGCCTGGAATTCAAGAAGTCAACAGAACACCCAATTATCTCAACCCAATTATCTCAACCCAAAAAGGCCTTCACCAAGACACATTGGATTAAAGTTATCAAAAGTCAACGACAGAGACAGAATTCTCATGGCAGCCAGGGAGAAGAAAAAGGTAAATTATAAAGGAAAACCCATTAGATTACCCTCGGACTTCTCAGCGCAAACCTAAAAGCCAGAAAGGAAAGGAATCAAATATTTAAACTATTAAGTGAAAGGAGCTACTAGCCTTGAGTAATGTATCCCTCTAAGCTCTCCTTTAGATATGAAGGAGAAATTAAGACCTTTCCAGACATACAAAAATTGAGAGAATTCTCCACTACAAGGCCTGCACTACAAGAAATACTGACAGGGGTCAGCTCACCTAAAATAAAATGAAAAAAACAAAAAAAACATAATTAGAAGTAAAGTGACTATCAGGCAAATAGAAGTAGAGAAGTGCAACCCTTACTAAGAACGGGGCATTATAAGCTTAAATAATAAGAAGAGAATTGCTATAGCAAGATGGTAATGAACGTTCAGCATACCTAGGGACAAATTGAGATAACAATGACTGAAAAGTGGAGGATTCAAAGATCCAAATTCACAAAAGGGAATGGAGATAAGGTACATGCAGAAGAAAATGGACTGTACATATGTAACTATCCTTTACATATTCATATTGGTAACCACACATAGAAGATTCAAAACTGAAATACATAACATAAAACAAGAAGAATCAGAGGCAAAACCCACAAAACCCAACCAAAGTAAAGAAAACAGAAACACAAGGACAAAGAAGATACGGAAACACTGAGGTACCCGAAAGCAAAAGATAAAATGGCTATAAGAAGACCTCATATTTCAATAATCACACTAAATGTAAATGGACTGAACTCACCAATAAAAAGGCACAGAGTTGCAGAATGGATCAAAAGACCAAACGCAACTATATGCTACCTCCAGGAGACATATCTCAGCCGCAAAGACAAATATAGACTCAAAGTGAAACGGTGGAAAATGATCTTTCAAGCAAATGGCATTCAGAGAAAAGAGGGAGTAGCAATACTAATATCAGACAAAATAGACTTCGAAATTTAAAAAAAGATAAAGATACTGAGGGACACTTCATAATGATAAAAGGAATCATGCACCAAGATGATATAACACTTGTTAATGTCTATCTTCCCAATCAGGGAGCCCCGAAATAGGTAAAGCAATTACTAATAGAACAAACGGGAGAAACAGACCAAAACACTATCGTAGTAGGAGACCTAAATACCCCACTGTCGGATATGGACAGATCATCCAAACAGAAAATCAGTAAGCAAATAACATCCTTAAATGACACATTAAAACAAATGGACATAATTGACATTTACAGAGCCTTCCATCCCAAATCAGCTGCTTATACATTCTTCTCTAGTGTACATGGAACATTCTCAGGAATTGACCACATACTAGGACACAGAGATAGCCTCGACAAATATAAGAGGGTTGAAATCATATCAACCATATTCTCTTATCATAATGCTTTGAAACTAGAGATCAGCTGCAAAAAGAAATCAGGAAGAACCACAAATAAATGGAGATTAAACAATATGCTACTGAAGAATAACTGAGTCAGGGAAGAAATAAAAAGATCAAGAGATACATAGAAATGAATAATAATGTCAGTACGACATATCAAAACTTTTGAGACACGGCAAAAGCAGTCATAAGAGGAAAGTTCATATCATTACAGGCCTATCTCCAAAAGCAAGAATGAACACAAATAAAGAACCTAATGCTTCATCTTAAAAGACTAGAAAAGGAAGAACAAATGAGGCCTAAAGTCAGCAGAAGGAAAGAAATTGTCAAAATTAGAGCAGAAATAAATGAAATTGAAAACAAAACAAAACAAAAAACAATAGAAAAATAAATGCAACAAAGAGCTAGTTCTTTGAGAAGGTTAATAAAATTGACAAACCCCTGGTTAGACTCACTAAAGAAAAAAAAGAAAGGACACAAATAAACAATCAGGGATGAATGAGGGAAATTACAACTGACATTGCAGAAATAAAAAGGATCATACAAGAATACTATGAAAAAGTATATAACACCAAATTTAATAACCTAGAAGAAATGGACTAGTGCTTAGAAAAATACAATCTTCCTAGACTGAATCAAGAAGATCTGGAAAATCTAAACAGACTGATCAGCAGTATAGAAATTGAAACAATCATCAAAAACTTGCCAAAAAGTAAAAGTCCAGGACCAGATGGTTTCACTAGTGAATTCTACCAAACATTCAAAGATTTAAGACCTGTTCTCCTCAAACTCTTCCAAAAAAATGAAAGAGAAGGCAATACTTCTCAACTCATTTTATGAGGCCAATATTACTCTGATACCAAAACCTGGTAAAAATAATACACAAAAAAGAAAACTACAGACCAATAGTTCTCATGAACACAGATGCAAAAATCTTAAATAAGATACTAGCAAACCGAATACAGCAACATATTAAAAAGATTATGCACCACGATCAAGTGGGCTTCAACCCAGAGGCATAGAGATGGTTCAACATACGCAAATCGATTCATGTGATACAACACATAAACAAATTAAAACATAAGAATCATACGATCATATCAATAGATGCAGAAAAAATCTTCGACAAGATACAGCATCCATTTTTGATCGAAACACTTAACAAAATCAGTATAGAATGAACGTACCTTGACATAATAAAGGCCATCTATGACAAATCCTCAGCCAACATTATACTTAATGGTGAAAAACTAAAAACCTTCCCTCTAAGATCAGGAACAAGGCAAGGCTGTCCACTATTGCCACTGCTATTCAATATAATATTGGAGGTCCTAGCAAGTGCAATCAGACAAGAGAAAGATATAAATGCATCCAAATAGAAAACGAAGTCAAACTGTCACTATTTGTGACTGACATGATTTTCTATATAGAAAACCCTAAAGACTACATAAGAACACTACTAGAAACAATAAGCATATACAATAAAGTTTCTGGATACAAAATCAAGTTAAAAAATCTACAGCGTTCCTGTACTCTAATATCGAAGTGTCAAAAAAGAAGTAGAAAAAATAATTCCTTTTGCAATTGCAACAAAAAGAATAAAATACCTAGGAATAAATTTAACAAAACATGTGAAGGACCTATATAATGAAAACTACAAGACCCTGTTAAAAGAAATTGAAGAAGATACAAAGAAATGGAAAGATATTCTGTGTTCTTGGATTGGAAGAATCAACACAGTTAAAATCATTATATTACCTTAAGCATTGTACAGATTTAATGCAATCTCCACCAAAATCTCATCAGCATATTTTAAAGAAGTAGAACACAAAATCATCAGATTTGTATGGATGCACAAACAACCCCGAGTTGCCAAAGCCATCCTGAGAAAAGAGAACGAGTTTGAAGGCATCATTCTGCCAGAATTCAAATTATACTACAAAGCAACAGTAATCAAAACGGCCTGGTATTGGCTGCAAAACAGACACACAGACCAGTGGAACAGAATCGAGAGTCCAGAAGTAAACCCATATTTATATGGGCAAATGATTTTCGACAAAAAAGCTAAGAACATACGGTGGAGAAAGGAAAACCTCTTCAGTAAATGGTGCTGGGAGAACTGGAAGGCCACCTGCAAAAGAATGAAACTAGATTGTTGTCTATCACCACACACCAAAATTAACTCAAAATGGATTAAGGACCTGAATATAAGACCGGGATCAATAAAATGCATAGAAGAAAACATAGGAATTAAACTCAAGGACCTTGGACTTAAAGAGGATTTTATTAATTTGACCTAAAAGGCAAGGGAAGTAAAAGCAAAAATAAATGAATGGGACTACATCAAACTAAAAAGCTTCTGCTCAGCAAAAAAACTGTCAACGAGGTAAAGACAACCATCCAAATGGGAAAATATATTTGCAAGCAATGCCTCTGATAAGGGCCTAATATCCAAAATATACAAAGAAGTCATACGACTCAATAAGAACAACAACAAAAAAAACCAAATGATCCAATCAAAAAATGGGCACTGGACCTGAACAGACAGTTTCCCTAGAGGACATACAAATGGCCAACAAATATATGAAAAGTTGCTCAACATCACTAGCTATTAGGGAAATGAAAATCAAAACCACAATGAGATACCATCTCACACCTATTAGAATAGCTATAATCAACAGAACAAGTAATAACAAATGTTGGAGAGAATGGGGAGAAAAAGGAACCCTCCTACACTGCTGGTGGGACTGTAAATTGGTACAGCCACTATGGAAAACAATAAGGAGGTTCCTCAAAGACCTAAGAATTGATCTACCATATGATCCAGCAATCCCTCTGCTGGGTATTTACCCCCAAAGACTTGAAAACCCATATACGAAAAGATATTTGCACACCGTTGTTCATAGCAGCATTATACACAGTGGCCAGGACATGAAAGCAATCGAAGTGTCCTACGATAGATGATTGGCTAAAGCAGCTGTGGTACATGTATACAATGGAATATTACTCAGCCATAAGAAGAGATGAAATACTGCCATTTGCAACAACATCGATGGATCTCAAGATAATCATGCTAAATGAAATAAGCCAGACAGAAAAAGTTGAAAATCACATGATATCACTCACATGTGGAATATAAACCTAAAAGCAACGAATGAGCAGGAGAAACAAACAGAGACTCATGGACATAGACAATGGACTAGTGGTTACCAGAGGGTAGGGAGTTGGGGAGGTGGGGGGTGGTAGATGGGGTAAAGGGAGTCAAATATAGGAAAGTACGGGGAGGATGAAGTGGGTCAGGGGATCAAATATAAGATAGCTAAAGGAAACTGGACTTTGGGTGGTAAACACACAATAGAATATTTAGATGTCAAATTATAATGTATAACTGAAAATTATATAATTGTATTAACTAATGTTACCCCAATAAACTTAATTAAAAAAAGAAATTAAAAAAATAAAAATTAAAAAACTCAGAAA
Source organism: Pteropus medius (assembly GCF_902729225.1). Classification (NCBI taxonomy): domain Eukaryota; kingdom Metazoa; phylum Chordata; class Mammalia; order Chiroptera; family Pteropodidae; genus Pteropus; species Pteropus medius. The sequence goes on along the minus strand of NW_024350325.1, from coordinate 10,771,512 downwards.
TTATGAGGAAACAATGTGTTTTAAATACACAAAAAAATATGACCAGTGCTATGCAGTGAAACATACTTTTTAAAACCTCTTAATTTTTGTATTATTTATTTGAAAATCAATACGAGCAAATTGCGTAGAATTTAGAAAAATTAAATGAGCAAAAATTTTAAGTTACATGTGTTTTTTAAAAGAGTTTGTTATGGATCGACTTGTTTTTGTCTTCCTCCTTGGCTAGGAGTTGCCATCTCCTACCATCTCCATTGCTGGGATATGTAGCAAGGGAAATGCCACACCAAAATCATTCGAAAGTCCAGACGAAAATAATGTCATAGGTTGTTTCTTGATTACTCACCGGAGAGAAAAATTGTATTTTCACATCATCATGCAGAAGTGGACAGTTGACTAGATAAATTATTACTCTGTCTGCTTCAACATCATGAACTATCTGTGAATGAACACATGGAATTTAGAACTATAAATTTGGCTGATTAGTATAACAGTGAAGTTCATGTTCACTTATTGAGGCTTCCTATATTTATCAAGTACTCTTGGTCTCATAGCCCAATCACTACATGTATAAATAAATGTTAATCATTATTTTTATAAAGTTGCAATACTGTTTTTACATATTTAAAAGGCCAACATTTTTAAGGGTTATGGTGGGCATTGTTGTAAACTGAAGTATTCAATTTTTTATTAGACTTTAACTAAGTAAACATTACTGTTAAATGTGATTTGTGTTAAAAATGATTTTCATATACTAGGAATACACTATGAAGCTCAATTTTAAAGCTGGCATTTACATTCAAAAAGCAATGCATAACTGGTCATGTTTTATCAAAAACGTTATTTGCTGATGGGATCATAGGCCTTGTCTATAACAGACTGCAAAGAGTGACAAAAGAGAGGCCAAGTTTCTGTAATGAACAACTTTGAAGCTATACTAAACATTTGTTTGTTATTGATTCACCGTTGTATAACAGTGCCACCCACAATAAAGTCAGTCTTTGCTAGGCCCTGCGAAAGATACAAAAGAAGGTGCAGACTCAGTTAATGCTTCAGGGAGCTATACACATAAGGAACAATAGTAGACTAGCACATAATTATATGTCAGGCTATATAATGAATACTGCTGTTGTGTGTTTCATGAGATTAAAAGGTATAGAATGAGAAAGCTTCACCAGGGAGACAGAAATTGGGTTGGGCATGGAAGGATTTGTATAAAGAAGAGGAGCAACGAAAAGAGACTCTAGTTTAGACAGGGGGCTGGGTGGTGGAGGAAAGACCAGCAAAAACATGGAGCAGAAATTAGTGTTGTGTTCCAAGGGCCAAAGGGGTTGCAGTCTACTTGGAATGGATTCTGCTGGTCAAGTTGCTAATGGAAATGAGCTTGAGTATTATAGGGCCATCATACTTGAGAGTTCAAGAGCCAGAGAATTAAGAAGGAAGTTATTCAAGAGTATCGTGGGGCATTTCCTGTGTGACAAAGTGGCCTGATTATTACTGATAAAATTTATTTAGTAACATAGCTCGCAAAGCAACTTCACATATATTATCTAATTTAATCCTTACAATACTTGAGGTGTAATCTTAGGTTGAGACAAAGGTATTAACTGGCTTTGACCTTGGACACACAATGTGTCTTCTGCTCTACCACAGCTTTTCACAATGAAAACAGAATTTCAGGATGCATATTGTAGGATTCTATGTACTGGATTTTACAAGGAGAAAAAAAAGATAAGGAGACCATTGTAGAAATCTAGGCATGAGCAAATGAAGTCTCAGACTAGGTAGTAGCAAATAGGAACAGAATGGAAGGGAGTGAAGAGAGATTTCAAAGGTAAAATCGGCAGGATTTAGGGGGCCAAGACAATAAGAGAATCGAAGACAATACCAAATTTGAAGTCCTGAGTGAGAATGTTGGTGGCATTTGCAGAGGCGGAAGAAAAGCTCATTTGATAAATTTGGATTGACAAATGTGTTTGAATTGTAGGAGCAGAAAGTGTCCATATTGTAGCTCCTGCATCTACTACACAGTGGGTTGAGTGAATGAAAGAAAAAAGTTACAGTTTCAAGCAGGAGAAGGATGAGCAGAACCAAGAATAGAGTATGTGCAGAGATAAGAACAGAAAGCTAAAGTTCAGGCCTGAGTGAGTGCCCTCAGTTGGGGGAGAGGCAAAAAGAAGGGAAAGAAATGGTGTTGGAGAGGTAATAGAACTAGAAATTAAAGCCTCCTTCTTCCATGGAGGAAGCTTTCTTATTGCTTCAGAAAATGTCTGTAGTCTTAGGTATTTCATCAGCATTTAAGAAAACATTGACTACCAGGTCCTATTGTTTTGGGTAAAGAGATTCCTCTCCAATCCATACACTTTTGCGTTGCCATTTTTTTCTCACAGTGTAGTCCCACTGGACATCTGAGTTAGAATCACCTGGGAAATTACTAAGTCTAGAGATTCCTGGGCCCCATTCCATATTTCCTAAATCATACTTTTGGGGTATGACCTAGGAATCTGCATCTTTACAAACTCCTATGTGATTTTCATGCACACTAAAATTTCAGAATCAGCGCCATATACTAATATGAAGAAAAGATATGGCTAAAAATGACCAGATACATGAATTTAAAACTCTGTTAGATTCCTGGGAGCATGCTTGGCATTTGTGAAAAAGTGAAAACCAAAGCAACACTCTGAACTGAAAATATATTCTAGAAAATGCCCTGAAAAAAACAATTTGAACAATGAGCTTAATTTAGCTCTGACTTGCATCCAAACCCAGGGACACCAAGTTGGATAGTAACCAGAAAGCAACATGGGTTCTCTTTGAGGTGGGTGAGGATTTTGGGAGGTCAACATGCTGTTTTGACACTGATATTTAAAACAAACACCAGAACTTTCAATTTACATGCTTTCTCTTACCCTACAGTTTTTGGAAGCAGAACCAGAAAAGACAACTTTATGCTTTATTATTATTCGTACTTTTAGATCACTTCCATTGCCTTTTCCAACACCTGAATAAAAATAAAAAGTTAGGCTGGTTACAGTAAAGATCAAGATGTCTCACCAATTAACATTATGGATTAAAAAGATAAAAAAAATATCTGTTAACAATATATCAGTATTGAGTCATTTGAGTCTTGCATGGATTTTGTCTTACAAAGACAAGGCTTCAAGCCTAATTCTGTCTCCTAAAGCAGAATTTATAATGCTGGAGGGGGAAAAAAGACTTATAGTTCAGCTTCTAAGCTTCAACTTTCTAGAAAAAAATAAATTAGGGATGGCGACTTGCAATCTTTCTTGCTAATATGTTGCTTTCTTCAGACTTTGAATCATGATATTTCTTAATAACAGTCTAAATTCTTCTTGCCCCAGTTTAAGTCTAGTTCCTAGAGCAGTCTCTATAAAAATATAGGATATCCAAATATTCCTATGGTGTTCAGTGTATATTTATAGACAGATGGTTTCTTGCCCCCTTTTTCAGTTCACTTCCTTTAGCATTTCCTTAAAGGGCTAGTTTCTCAAGCCTCCAACTAATTTTTATTGCTTTCCTTTCAACCCTGCCTATTTCATTTGAATTTAAAGGTACAGAACTAAAACAAATATTCTAATAAAGTCATATGTAAGTCATTCCTTATTATTCCCTCAGATTATGTTTGTTTTGTTTTCATTTAATTTTGTTTTCACTAACACCGTATTATTAATTTATCATTTGGAATCGCGATTTCTTTGCGTCAGTCCCCTCAGTACCATTCCAGTTGCAGAACTTCTTTCTACTGATGTCTACCAGAAACCAGCGAAATAAAGAACTAAACTGTGTCAAATACTTATCACATGGTAAGAAAAGGCCATTGATTTATAAATTTAAATTAATTGCCACACATTTAAATTTTTTAAAATAATTTAAGTATATTTACATGATTTAAAAATTAAAGGTAAAATGACATGAAGTGAAAAGTCTGTCTCCCTCATTCCAAACCTGTTTAATTTCCCAGCTCCAACTAGATAAACACTATTATTAGTTTCTTGTTCTATGACTATGTAAACAAATATAAATATATATTTTCCCAAAGGTTTTTACATATGTACATATACACAAATATGAATATATATTATTTCCCTCTTTTGTTTTACAGAAATTGTTGCATACCATAGCACTGTCCTGCACCTTGCATTTTTTAACATGTCAAAAATTTTATTTAACCCATTCATTAATAAGGAACCAGTAAAATGTTATAGGAAGTTCAAAGTACTGCACATTGTTAGGCAGATGAGGAATGAATCTACTAATAGATACAAAATAGGTCAAAAAGCAATCGCATTCCACTGGACAAAACTAATTTGCATTTCTATGTACAAAAATTATTTGTATTATTACCAGTTTTCTAAAACTTACAGAGTTATAAAATAGTTTAAAGACCAGGGTAGATGGAGACAATCCTGGATGGGTGCATTAGACAATATGTTGCCTATTTTAATGTCTTTCACTTTTTTCTGACAGTCTCCCTGTTGCGATCATAACAATGTCAAAGGAAGATTATTCTTATTCCAAAAGAAGATTGGTGTCATTAGGTTTGGCCTGATTATATGAGTGCAGCAAGAATTTTAACTTACCATGTAGCCCTTCTTAAGTTGGCTCTGCAAGCGTAACCTACACTGTACCAAACAGCTGCTTAAGGTCACAGCTTTCTATCTAGAAGTCTCCATGAGGAATCTCAAATTTGACTTTTAAAATCCTCTATTTTGTGTTAGCCTGAGAGCAGGAAACCAAACTCATGAAACCTGTGGTACTTATAAATTTGTACTGCTGTTTTCCAGATTTGTGCCTTACATTTTAACTAAACAATGTCTCCACAGAGTTTTAATAAAATTCAAAACATTAAGAGAAAATTTACAGTCTTAGAATATAATATCAGACTGGACAATGTATGAAATTCTACAATTTATTAAAAACAATTTTAAGCTCAGAATTTTGAGAAATTATTCCTATTCTCATTGTTCACGTTAGAGAAATACATTAAAACTTCATTAGAATAAATGCCTGTTTGCCTGTATGAAATAGTGTAAAACTCATAGAGCTTTCTCATAGGATCAAAATGGCAGAGTAGGTAAATGCTGTGCCTGCCTCCTCCCATAACCGTTATTAAAATTACAACTAAATTATAGAACAATCAACCTGGAGAACTACCTGAAGACTGGCTGAACAAAACTATAGCTAAGGATATAAAGAAGAAGCCACATCGAGACTGGTAAGAGGAGCAGAGACACAAATGCGCTGGCCTCGCACCCACATGTGGCACTTGAGCATCAGGCGGGATATATCAGCTATGGAGATCCTTTCAGAGCAACAGGGGATCACGGCCCCAGGGTTCCAGTGCCTTTCAGAGCAACAGGGGCTCACAGCCCAGGGTTCCAGTGCCAGGAAGAGTCCCCCCAACAAAACCTGGTTGTAAAGTTCAGTGATGATTCCATTACTCCAGGTAAGATGGAAGGCTGCTGAAAACCCAGATGTCCCCTAAAAGGTCTCGCACACAGATTCACTGGCTTGCAGGCACTCACTCTGGTCTCCGGCAAAGAGATAGCAGCTTGGGAAGTGCCAGAGACACACAGGGGAAGACTGAGTTGTGTGGCTTCATGTCAAAGGCTAGAGGGACAGCCACCATTATCTCTATGTTGAGCCCTCCTCCTGTGCAGCTTGTAGGCAGGCACTATCTTGCCTATGTTGAGCCCTTTTCCCACATGGCTAAATCTGAATCTGCCTTGGCCTGGTGAGATCTGCTTAATCTGAACCTTCATTGACCTGGTGAGATCTGCTTGCTTCAACCAGATGACTCAGGGGCCCCTGCCCCATCCAACTCACAAATTGCCTGGAGGCATATTCATTGCTGGTTAATCACCCCCACCCCACCGTCCTAGCAGGAAGTTCTTTCAGTAGCAATCAACAAGCCTCAGCTCTCCTGCCTTTGGAGCAATTCCAGTGGCAGGCAATCAGCCCTGGCCTGAGCTGCAGTATTTCTTGAACAAACTTTAGGGGTCTGCAGGCCTGAGGTGGGCAGCTGCTGGCCTCAGTGTGATCTGAAACTTTTAGGAGTGACCACAGATAGCACTGCACTAACCTGAGCTGCCCCAGGCCTGATACTGGTGGCAGCCAACCTCCATTTGCAGCGTGGCCTCTCCTACAATCCTCCAGATTTATTACAGGCTGGCAACCAACAGCAGATAGCTTTGTAGCTCCTGCCTAGTATCCCTGGGCCAGTCACAGGAAATGGCTGACCTTAACCTGCATGGGAGCCCCTCTCAAGGGGCCACAGAACTAACATACCCAGAGGCCAGTGTCAGACCAGAACAGAGCACCACCTAATTAGCCCCATAAACGATACACCCAAAGGGTAGTCTCAACAGGCACACGAACCTTCAGGAGTGAATTAACTCTGTGAGGTCAGCCCCTACACAGCACCTCATATGCTGGGGGCATGGCCATCCTCATAGCCAAATAGCCTGAGAGTCAATTCCACTGAAATGCCAACAGCAATCAAGGCTCAACTACAATAGAAGGGCACACACAACCCAAACAAGGGACACTCCTGGAGCACCCAGTGCAGATTATCAGGGAAACTGTGCTACTGGACCCCACAGGGTACCTACAACATAAGGCCACCTGGCCAAGACTGGGAGATGTAGCAGATCTATCTAATACAAGACACAAACACAGGGAGAAAGATAAAATGGGGAGACAAAGAAATATGTACCTTATGAAAGAACAGAACAAGATCAAGAAAAAAAAAAAAAAAAAAAAAAAACTAAACAAAATGGAGACAAGTAATTTGCCAAAGGCGGAGTTCAAAACACTGGTTGTAAGGATGCTCAGCGAATTTAGGGTAAGAATATATGATCTCAGGGAAAACTTGAACAAAGAGTTAGTCATAACAAAAAAGGACATAGAAACCATAAAATGAATCAGTCAGAAATGAAGAATTTAACAACTGAAACAGAGAATACGCTAGAGGGAATCAACAGTAGATTAGACAAAACAGAGGACTGATTCAGCAATTTGAAAGACAAGCTAGAAGAAAACATCTAATCAGAACAGCAAAAAATAAAATAAAAATAAATAAATAAAATTTAAAAATTAATTAAAAAAATTAAAATAGATTTTAATTGAGGATAGTTTAAAGGACTTCAGGGACAACATCCAACATAACAACATTTGCATCATAAGGCTACCAGAAGGAATTTAAGAACATAAGATTGAGAACCTATCTGAGGAAATAATGAGTGAAAACTTCCCTAACCTGGCGAAGGAAATAGACGTACAAGCCCAGCAAGCACAGAGTCCTAAACAAGATGAATCCAAAGAGGCCCACACCGAGACACATCATAATTAAAATGCCAAAGTTTAAAGACAAAGAGAGAATCTTAAAAGCTAGTTACTTACAATGGTACTCCCATAAGGAAGTCAGCTGATAACAGAAATGTTGTAGGCCAGAAGGAATTGGCACAAAATATTCAAAGTGATGAAAAGAAGGACCTACAACCAAGACTACTCTACCCAGCAAGACTATAAATTAAAATTGAAGGTGAAATAAAGAGCTTCCCAGACAGGAAAAAGCTAAAGGAATTCATCAACACCAAGCCAGTATTATATTAATGTTAAAGGGACTTCTTTCAGAAGAAGGGGAAAGAAAAAAAATCACATACATATAAATATTTATATTTACTATTTACATATGTATAACTATGTACCTATTAACAATACTTTGAATGTAAATTGATTAAATACTCCAATCAAAAGATATAGGGTAGCTGAATGGATTAGAAAATATACTGTCTATATACTGTCTATAAGAGACCCACTTCAGATCAAATGACACTCACAGACTGAAAGTAAAGGGATGGAAAAAGATATTTCATGCAAATAAAAATGAAAAAAAAAAGGTTGAGGTAATGATACTTTTATCAAAAAAAATAGACTTTAAAACAAAGGCTATAATAAGAGACAAAGAAGGGCATTACATAATGATAAAGCAAATCGATAAATCAAGAAGACATAACCAAAGTAAACACATACACACCCAACACAGGAGCACCTACATACATAAAGCAATTATTGACTGACTTAAAAGGAGAGATTAACAGTAATACACTCATAGTAGGAGACTTTAACATCCCATTGACATCAAAGAACAGATCTTCCAGACAAAGAATCAACAAGGAAACAATGGACCTAAAAGATACATTAGACCAGATGCATTTAGTAGATATTTCAGAGCATTTAACCCAAAACAGCAGAATCTACATTCTTCTCAAGTGCACATGGAAGCTTTTTCCAAGACAGACCACCTGTTAGACCACAAAACAAGACTCAATAAATTTAAGAGGGTTGAAATCATATCAAGTATCTTCTCCAATCACAATGGTATGAAAATAGAAATCATTCATAAGAAAAAAACTGAAAAATACACAACCACATGGAGACCCAATAACATGCTTCTAAACAATGAATGGGTTAAGAATGAGGTCAAAGAAGAAATAAAAAATACATTGAGATAAATAAAAATAAAAACACAATCACCCTAACTTATGAGACAGAGCAAAAGCAGCCCGAAGAGGGAAATTCATAGTAATACAGGCCTACCTCAAGAACAAGAAAAATCTGAAATAAACAATCTTACACCTAAAGAAACTAGGAACAGCAAACAAAACTCAAAGTGAGTAGAAAGAAGAAAATAATAAATATCAGAGTGGAAATAAACAAAATAGAATCTTAAAAAATCAATACAAAAGATCAATAAAACCAAAAAGATAAACAAAATCGATAAATTTAAGATTTTTAAAATTTAAAACCCAAATAAATAAAATCAGAAATGAAAGAGAAGAAGTGACTACTGACTCCACAGAAATACAAGAAAATACTACGAGCAATTATAGGTCAACAAATTGGACAATCTGGAAGAAATGGATGCATTCCTAGAAACATACAATCTTCCACAGCTGAGTCAAGGAAAAACAAAGTCTGAACTGACTGCTTACTACTAACAAAATCAAATCAGTAATTAAAAAACTTCCAACACACACAAGTCTTGGACCAGATGGCCTCACAGGTGAATTTTAGCAAACATTCAGAGGAGAATTAACACCTAATTTTCTCAAACTATTCCAAAAAATTTTAGAGGAAGAAAGGCTCCCACGCTCATTTTATGAGGCCACCATTACCCTGATTCCAAAACCAGACAAAGACATTAAAGGAAAAGAAAATTATAGGCTGATATCCCTGATGAACATAGATGCAAAAATCCTTAACAAAATATTAGCAAACTGAATTCAGCAAGATATTAAAAAGATCCTACACCATAATCAAGTTGGATTTATTCCTGGGATGCAGGGTTGGTTCAATATCTGCAAATCAATTAATGTGATACACCTCATTAACAAATTGAAACATAAAAGTCATATAATCATATCAGTAGATGTGGAAAAAATATTTGACAAAATCCAGCATCCATTTATGATAAAAATTCTTGGCAAAGTGGGAATAGAGAGAACATACCTCAACTTAATAATATGACAAACCTACAGCTAACATCATACTCAATGGGGAAAGGCTAAAAGTGTTTTCCTTAATATCAGGAATGAGACAAGGATGCCCACTTTCACTTTTATTCAACATAGTATTGGAAGTCCTGGCCATGCAATCAGTCAAGAAAAAGAAATAAAAGCATTGAAATTGGAAGGAAAGAAGTAAAACTGTTATTATTTGCAGATTACATGATACTACATATAGAAATAACCATAGATATTTTACCAAAAATTGTTGAAACTGATAAATGAATTCAGTAAAATAGCAGGATACAAAATTAATATTCAGAAATTGGTTGCATTTTTATACACCAATAATGAACTATCAGAAAGAGAAATTAAGAAAACAATCCCATTTACAATTGCATCAAAACATAAAATACCTAGAAATAAATTTAACCAAGAAGGTACAAGACCTGTATTCAGAAAATTATGTCACTGAAGAAAGAAATTGAAGACATACAAATAAATGGACACATATATTATGTTCACGAATAGGAAGAATTAATGTTGGTAAAAGGTCCATACTTTCCAAAGCAATCTATAGATTCAATGCAATCCCTATCAAAACACCAATGGCATTTTTCGCCAACCTAGAACAAATAATCCTAAAATGTATATGGAACCATAAAAGACCCCTAATAGCCACAGCAATCTTGAGAAAGAAGAACAAAGCTGGATGTATCACATTATCTGATATCAAACTATGCTACAAGGCTATAGTAATCAAAAGAGCATGGGCCTGGCATAAAAACAGATACATCGATCAATGAAACATAAGAGAGAGCTCAGAAATAAACCCATGCTTATATGCCCATTTAATCCATGATAAAGGAGGCAAGAATATACAATGGGGTAAAGACAGTCTCTTCAATAAACACTGTTGGGAAAACTGGACGGATAATGCAAAAAATGAAACTGAACCAACTTCTTATATCATATACCAGAATAAACTCAAAATGGACTAAAGACTTAAATGTAAGACCTGAGACCATAAATTCCTATATATCTTCTTGGGCAAGGGAAACCATCAACGAAACAAAAAGACAACCTACTGAATGGGAGAAGATATTTGCCAATGGTACATCTGATAAGTGGTTGAGATCCAAAATATATAAAAAAAACTCATACAACTCAACACCAGAAAAACAACAATTCAATTAAAAAATTGGCAGAAAATCTGAATAGGCATTTCTCCAAAGAGGACATACAAATGGCCAATAGATATGTGAAAAGATTCTCACTAACATCAGAGAAATGCAAATTAAAATCACAATGAGATATCACCTCACACCTGTCAAAATGGCTATCATTAATAAATCAACAAACGAGCGGTTAGTGAAGGTGTAGAGAAAAGGGAACCTTCATGTACTGTTGGTAGGGTTGCAGATTGGTACAGCCACTATAGAAAACAGTTTGGAGATTCCTCAAAAAATTAAAAATAGAACTAACTTAAGAGCCAGAAATTGAACTTTGGGGTACTTATCCAAAGAAAAGCAAAACACTATTTCGAAAAGATATATGCACCCTTATGTTCACTGCAGTACTATTTATGATAGCCAAGATATGGAAGCAATATAAGTGCCCATCAATAGATGATTGGATAAAGATGCAGTATACACACACACGCACACACACACACACACACGCGCGCGCGCACAGCGGAATATTACTCAGGCATAAAAATTGAAATCTTACCGTTTGCAATGACATGGATGGACCTAGAGGGTATTATGCTGAGTGAAATAAATCAGACAGAGAAAGACAAATACTATATGATTTCATTTATCTATGGAATGGAAGAACAAAATAAACAAACAAAATAAAAACACTCATATATACAGAGAACAAATTGGGGATTGCTAGATGGGTGTGGGGTTAGGGGACTGTATAAAAAAGCTGAAGGGATTAAGAAGTACAAAATAGTCATGGGGTTGTGAAGGACATTATAGGGAATATAGTCAATAATATATTAATAACTGTGCATAGTGCCAGGTGGATACTAGACTAATCGAAGGGATTAGTTAAGTATATAGATGTCTAACCACTATACTGTACACCTGAAACTAATAGAAATAATATTGAATACAACTCTAATTGAAAAATAAAAAAATACTTAGAGTTTTGTATAGATATTGTTATTCTCATTGGTAACAAAGAGGAAATTTGGGCAGAGTATAAATTCAGGTACAGTACAGGCCCTCACACCACTGAGCTGGTTTTATAGTTGGGAAGAAGCTGCTCCAACAGCCAACTGTGTTGCCTCTCTCACTACAGAGTAAAGCAGTCTAGCTCTTTTTGCAGGACTCTGCTGAGTTGGACAGGAAGGGGAGCAAGGCACTGCTGTTCCCCTACCTTCTACCATAGGCCTGGCTCTATTTTGGAGAGTTGGGGTTCCATTAGGATCCCATATAACCCTCTCTGTCATAATTCCCATACATCCTATGACACAGTCATGATGATTTTTGTAGAGGACTCTGCTGTCTACAAAGCCTTTTCACAAGCAATTGCTCATTTATATGCACAGGCAGCCTCCTGCCACATCAAGCTGTGTTTCAATGGTCTGCCTGTACAAAGCTTATATGGAAATCTAGAACAAAATTTCCCACAGAGGCTATGTTACTGGGCTGAAGTTGTTTTCAGAAACCTATGTAATCTGTGGTAATCCATTAAAATTCCTCACCGCCAATAAGAAGTGTTGATGATACGGGTATGCATGTGGGGTGGGGGTGGGGCTATGTAAATAAATTGAAAAAATTTTATATTTTAAGTAACAATTTTAATTTATTTTCTGACTATGCTGTTTTAAAATACATTCTAAAGACTTTTTTTAAATTTCTGAATAATTAGATGAAATGTTTTAAAATATATGTTTAGATCTTATTTTGTGTGACTCCTCAAAAGACTTAACACACTGGGCCATCTGGGTGGATGCCAACGTCCTGGTACCATACCAAACCGCAAGAGTCCCAGATCTTTACAATTCCTCGTGGTCCATAGTCTGGCTGCTGCTTTAAAGAATGGAAAGCCTCATCCCCTGCGCTTCCTCTGCAAAGCCAAATGAGGCCCCATCTTGTCCACACTGACACATCCTTGCTTTCTCACCTCTCCTAAAAGTGAGCTTTGCAGGGAAGCAAGGTGGGTGATTGATAGAAAAATAGAGACATGGGACTTGAGGCCAATTCCTCTCCCCACCACTCTTTCTTTCCTTTCTCAAGTCCCATAGATAGATGGATGATCAGACCAATTTCCTATCCCATTGGTTGATGGTGGATCCGAGTCTCTCTCCTTATATTCCTGAAACAGATAGTCAGGTCTTTTAAAGTTTATAAGGATTTTTATTTGTGGCAATAATTGGTAACAGCTAGGGGGCTGGAAAGCCCCCCACAGAGTCCAGGTTTCCCCCAACTCTTTCCATGTTTATGTAGATTTACGTAAGGAAGACCTATGTGCTGTCCCCCTAGGAAGCTTTTCTTGACCCCTAGGCTGGACAGGGCGCAGTCTCTGTGTGCCCCCACACTGTGGTAAGCTCTTTATCTATGTACTTGTTTTCCTTCTCTGCTTACCACCCAGGGACTCCTATGGGCAGAGAAATACTAGCATGAGGCCTAGCCTAAGGTAAGTACTCAGTAGTTATTTGTAAAAAGAATTTGTGGCAACAAAATTCATTTGCAGTTCAGGTATTTAAGACATCTTGATGGAGTTGCTGAAGGTGAGGGAGCTACAGTGGAGGAGGGAAGGAAAAAGGAGAAACTAGGGTATGAGAAAGAAAGGGTCATTGAAAGGTATAGGTGAGAAAAATGATACAGGGATGCCTCTGCCTAGATGAACCCTGAATTAGAGATGAGTATGAGAAAGAAATGGTCCCCAGGACCTATGGGCCCTTCTCTTTTCTCCATCAGAGGTTCTACTCTGAAAAGTCCACTCTGGACTGATGCCAGCACATCAGTAAGAACAGGAGAAAAAGGAAGGGGATAGAGCCCCCAATGCTGGTAATGGGAAAGGAAAACAGAAGACATCTAAAGGTTGATGATATAGCACCAGTGGGCTGATGGCAATTCTAAGGGGAGGGGTTCATATATGGATATGTAATAGCACTACTATGAGTTGAGATTGTCTGTATAGATAATGATAAGCAAAACTCTCTCAAGTAGTAAGAACATTGGCCCTCTGGCCCAATTCTCCAATAATACATAAAGCACTTACCGTGTATTGAATAAATAATAATTTTTTTTATCGTGAGTATTTTTCTTGGAGGGAGAGTCAAATTGTAGATATTTTTCACATCTGCAAAATATCCAACATATCTATTCTGAAAAACAACAGAAGCCTCGATTTAAGTGAAAACGAAAAGCCAGCACTTCTTAATTTTTTATTTTTTTACATTGAACTTAAGGAGAGTAATTCATTATTAAGGAAATATTTATTGGTGCCATTATATAACTAGGTATTTTTATGGATGTTGCCTCGCAACTGAAAAAACACTACGGGGAAGTAATAAGAAAGGAATCAGGAGTTGCTTACAGGCTGCTATTATTGAGAGGGCCACTAACCAGAACCAACAAAACAGCTACAACATTATAGAGAGATGCAGTGAACTGCATCTGGGAACAAACATATCTGAGGGTAAAAGCTTATTTGTGACGGAGTAAAGGAAGGTTTATGGTTTGGTGGCGAGTAGCCTCCTAGGTATGAGAGAATAGCAGATGTGAAAACTCAAAAGGAAGACCTCTGTAGGCCAGGGGTAGATACATATTCTTTTCTTGTCTCTGCCCACTGGAGTTTCTTCATTTTCCATTTCCCCAATTCTATTTTTGCAACGAAGACCTGGGAATTCTCTTAGTCTAGTCCTTCTCCTGTGGCAAGCTGCTCACTCTTCTTAAAGAGTTCTGGTACTGAATCGACTGGACTCAGAAGTTCACAGACTCTTCCCCATCTGTCAGGAAGTGTTAATAAAATTAAGTGGCCCTTTCCATTGGAAAGGGCCAGTTAAGAGAAAGGCTTGTGCAGATTTTTAACTCAGGAGTGGATGAAATGTAGTCCATATAGAATGGCTGGCAGTGCAGGGTCATAATGTGATAGTATCTGAGCAACACCAACCCACACAGGGAACTCCGGGGCCTTGCCAACACAGCTTTCAAACCTGAGGCAGAGCCCTACATTGCTATCCTAGTGAATCAGAAAAGATTCTGTTGTAACCTAGGATGTGCCAGTTCTGGACTAAAGTTAGAGAAACGGTGCATGACTGCAGAAGAAATGGGGAAGGAAAGATGTACAAGAAGAGTCCTGGAAGGAGTTACATCTAACATTCCCTTGGCTCCTAAACCCAGATTCTCTACCTGCTACTTAAGGCTTATAACCCACCATGGCCTTCAAGCTGCTTTGCTCTCACTCTTCCTTCTCTTACAGACTAAAACAACAGGGGCCTGTAGCAGGAGTTAACAAAACCAACATATATTTAGTAAGCACTTGTTACAAACAGAAGAGATACTTTGTGAAGGCATTTTGGGATGTCTAGGGTGGAAATGTGGGTAAGACATGGGCTTTGACTGCAGAAGGGGTAGAGAAGTCACCACTGCAAATAGCTAGAGAATAATGTAAAGTAAACTAGTCTCTAAAAGAAACACAAAAGGCTACAAGAATTGAAAGAGCAGGAGACTGCTTCAGGCTCGGAAGGACAAGGGACTTCAGGAAAAGGGGCCCGTGTGAACAGTGGCATGTGGGTATAAAGTGCTGGCAGGCTGGAAAACAGCAAACGGTCCGAAAGTATTAGAGTGTGGGGCATGTGAATGCAGTTAGTGGTAGAAATAGTTGGAAAAATCAAATCTTAAATCTTGAGTGCCAGGTTAAAACATTTATATGTGTTGCCATTGGCAATCAAAATCCATTAAGAATTTAGAGCATGGAAATAGCATGATTAGAGCTGAGCTGTGCTTCAGTAAGTTCATGCATTGTTTTTAGCTTATGGCCTATTGCTACTTTTTTTTTTCTTTTTGCTTGGGGATGGCAGAAAAGTTTCAGGGGATAAGGCTCAGTTTTTTTGCCTCAAACTAAATGTCTGGAGCCAGCAGTTATAGTGTTCTGCTTTGCACTTCACATCACTTCACCCAAAGAACGCTTTCATTCACAGCCACATCCATTCTATTTAAGAATTCCCAACCAGCTTTCACTTCAGTTTGAGGGGTAATATAGATTATAGATCAGAAGCTGTGCACAGAATGGGAAAATAACAGGCTTCAGGGTCTGACAGATCTGGATTTGAGTCCTTGTTTCAAAAAGTTAATTTCCCTGAACCTCAATTTCCAAATCTGTAAAATAGGAATCATAATGATATCTAATCACAGAGTTATTGAGAATATTAAATAATATAATGAATGTAAAACCCTTAGCAAGGTTTAAAAAAGTCAAGTATGCTGTAAACTCTATAGGATGAATATCCTGGTCCTGCAGCATATTACAAGAGAAAAAAAAAGAGGCAAGAAACCTATAAACTACAAGAGATTTAAGAGACACAGTAACCAAGTGAAACGTCTGGCCCTTGTTTGGATCCTGACTGAAATAACTTATTTTTTAAAAGATTTTAAGATAATGATGGAAATTTAAACATGAACTAGACTTTTAATATTATTAAGATATTATTATTATCATATTTCTAGATATGATACATAGTTTTAAGAGGTTTTTACTTTTTGAATCTTTTTGTTAGATGTCATACTAAATTACTTGTGAGATAAAATAATCTGATGGCTGGAATTTCCTTTAAAAAAAATCCAGGTTTAGAGAAAGAGGAGAGAGAGAGAGAGCGATAGAGAGAGTAGAGTGGGGAGGAAATGGATGAAACATGGTAGGCCGCATGAATAAGTGATTGTTAAAGTGATGTAATAAGTTTGAAATTTTCCATAATAAAACATGTTTAAAGGGAAAAATTAGAGTGATAACATATATTTCACATGAATTATCTAAGTATTAAATGAGATAATACATTTACAAGTGCAATATATTAGTGTATAATAGTGTCTGGTATATAATAGGTTTTTGAAAAATGTTAATTTTCTCCTTTCCCCCCAAAATACAGCCCCACTCTGTCTCTCTGTCTGTCTCTGACTCTGTCTCTGTCTCTCTCTCTCTC